>NW_022446950.1:0-2240 GCF_009761245.1 Sapajus apella | reverse complement strand
AGCAGGCAGTGGGATCACAGGAGGCAGAGGACGGGGGCTCCAGCTGCCGTCTGGGGACCCTGGGGCATGGCCACACATGGGAGAGTATGGCTCCACGTCCGCAGCTAAAAAGCTGAGCCAGGCCTTGAGGAGAGCAGATGAGGGTAGGAAGTGGGGTCCCCCAGGGCTTTAACCAGAGGAGGCACAGGAACTGGTTGCCGGCTACAGTGAAGGGAGCAGGGCCCTGATGTCAGGAGCTTGGTCAAGTCACTGCCTCCATGGGCCTCAGTGTCCTCATCTGTGAGAAGAAGGGATGGGGAAGCCAAATGCAAGGTCCCTCCTAGCTCTGGTTTCATGAGTCTGAGGACCCCAGGGAAATGGGGTTGGCAGTCTGATGTGTGAAGTCATGGGATCCAGGGAGGGGCACCGAGTTACAAGCAGGGGGTGGAGGGGCTGGCTAGCTTGGTCAGACACAGCTGAAGCAGAGGCTGTGACCTGGGGCCCCAGAACCTCCAACCCTGAGCTGCCAACCCAGGGTTTCCTCCTTGGGTGGGCACAGGGAACAAGTCACCTGTCCTTTGTACAGGGGAGTCCTTCAGCTATGTGCAGAAGGTTCTTCTCTGCTCCTTCCTGCCTCTGGGTGCTTGGCTTCTCCAGCCACCAGTCGGATGTGAGACTGTCCCAGACCCTGGGAAAGGTCATTCCTGTACACTGACCTTGCAGTTGGGAGATGGGCTCCTTGCCCCTGAGAGTCCACGGGCTGGTGGAGTGTAGCCTGCCCATGGTGGAAGGGGGCACCACTGTCCCAGGGGAGTCCCCAGGGGCTCTGGTCACTGGGCTTGCTGCTGATATACTCAGTCCTCCAGCACTCACTGACACCAGTGTCTACCAACACCAACCTTTACCAACATCAGCATTTACTGACACAGACATCTACTGACACGACGTCTACTGACACAAGCATCTACCTACACTAACATCTATCTACCCACAGCAGCATCTATCTACACTAATATGTATCTACACCAGCATCTACCTACACCAACATGTACCCACACCAGCATCTACCCACACCAATGTCAACCCACACCAGCATCTACCCGCACTAACATCTACCCACACCGGCATCATCTACCCACACTGGCATCTACCCACACCAGCATCTGCCTACACTAACATCTACCTACCCACACCAGCATCTACCTACACTAACAACTATCTACACACACCAGCATCTACCTAAACCAGCATCTACCCACACCAGCATCTACCCACAGAAACATCTATCTACCCACACTAGCATCCACCCACACTAACATCTACCCCCACCGGCATCTACCCACACTAGCATCTACCCACACTAACATCTACCCATACTGGCATCAACCCGCATGACCGTCTACCCACACCGGCATCTACCCACACTAACATCTACCCACACTGGCATCTACCCACACCAACGTCTACCCACACTGGCATCAACCGACACCGGCATCTACCTACACTAACATCTACCCACACCGGCATCTGCCTACACTAACATGTACCCACACCAGCATCTACCTACACTAACATCTGTCTACCCACACCAGGATCTACCCACACCAACATCTACTCACACCAGCATCTAACTACACCAGCATTTACCCACACCAGGATCTACCCACACCAGCATCTGCTCACACCAGCATCTGCCCACACCAACATCTACCCACACAAACATGTATCTATCCACACTAATATCTATCTACCCACACCAGCATCTACCCACACTAACATCTATCTACCCACACCAGCATCTACCTACACTAACATGTACCCACACCAGCATCTACCAACACTAACATCTGTCTACCCACACCTGCATCTACCCACACTAACATCTGTCTACCCACACCAGCATCTACCTATACTAACATCTACTCACACCAGCGTCTGCCCGCACCAGCGTCTGCCCGCACCGCCGTCTGCCCGCACCAACATCTACCCACACCAACATCTACCTACACTCAAATCTACCTACACCAGCATCTACCTGCACTAACATCTACCCACACCAGCATCTACCTACACTGACATTTACTCACATATCTACTGACACCAGCATCTACCCACACTGATGTTTACTGACACCAACATTTACCAGCGACAACATTCACTGACACTGACATGTGATGGAGGCTGGCTCGGGGTGAGGCCTTGCCCTCAATGCCACAGAGACCAGACAGATGTATGGGTCATGGACTTTTGCTTCCTCTCCA
>NW_022446949.1:544-2240 GCF_009761245.1 Sapajus apella | reverse complement strand
ACTATAGGTTCATATAAAGGTCTAAAGGTATAGCCTTGGAATTTCTTGGTTTCTCATAAAAATAACCTCTATAAACTGAGGTATCTAAAATTTGTAACAGAATTAGCACATTGTTTCATCACATTTGCCATTGAAAACTTTTGATCTCACAAGGACAGAAAAAGGTATAGTTTCTTCATGAACTTCTAGATATAAGGACTTAAGAGATGATTTTATGGTTATAAGGAAATTTTCCAGTTGCTCAGTGAATTAAAATAGATGATATTTGCAAAGCACTTAAAATAGTATCTAAAATATAGGAAGCACTCTGTTGGTTTACATAGATAGATGATAGCTAGATAGAGATAGAGGCTGAGGCAGACAGAGAGCAAGTCTGTCTGATGTAGACCCTTTTCCAAGGTCAGTGTGCGAGACAGACAGCAGGGTACAGGGCCAGAGCACAGGCCACAGAAATTGTGGGTTGACATCCTGGCCCAGTCCCTTAACTAGCTCTTTGCCTCACTATAAAGAAATTCTTGAGACTGGATAATATATAAAGAGGTTTAATTGACTCATTTTTCTGCAGACTGTACCAGCATGGCTCCAGCATCTGCTTCTAGTGAGGACCTCAGGAAATTCACAATCATAGCAGGAGGTGGAGCATGAGCAGGCACATCACATGGTGAGGGAAGGAGCAAGAGCCAGAAGGAAAGATGCCACACACTTTTAAACAATGAATCTCATGAAGACTCACACACTATGGTGAACAGCTAGACCATTCATAAGAACTTCACCCCAGTGATCAAATCACCTCCCACCAGACCACATCTCCAACAATACAGATTACAATTCAACATGAGATTTAGGAGAGACAATGTCCAAACCTTATTACTTAAGATTTACTTCCTTTGGGGAGGGAGTCCTCAGCTTCTTCATCTGAATCAGAGAGAATAAAAGCTATTAAAAATATGTGTTGTCTTGATCAAATGAGTAAAACAACATACCTCACAAAAATGACTACATATGGTAGAAAAAATAGTGGGTAATTTTTAAGCTTTCACACTCTTCTAGTAGCAAATCCTATGGTTACATGATTCTGTTGGGACGAAAGAGATGCAAAGAGGTAATGTAGTCAGCCCATCTGGGTTCTGATTCTAGTTCTGTTGAGAACAATTGTGCAGGCCACCAAAGCTCTCAGAACTTCCAAGCTGTGTGAAGAATCTCAGCTAGATGAGGGGTTAGCAATTTTTTTAAGTGTCCAAAGAGTAGAGTTTAGGCTTTGAAGAGTCACAGGGTGTGTGCAGCAAATACTCAACTGCATGATTTCAGTGAGGAAGCAGCCATAGACAAGACATAAACAAATTATCTTCTGCTTGTGATCTAATAAAATTGAATTTATGGACACTAAAATTTGAATTTCACATAATTTCAACTTGTCCTTCAATAATATTCTTCTTTAGACATTTTTCAACCTTTAAATATGTAAAAGTCTTTCTTATGTACAGACTGTAAATAACACGTGACAGACTAGAATTGGTGCTGGGACTGGAATTTGCTAATCTCTAAACTAGATTGTTTCCAAGAGTTATAGCATACTCTCAAAACCTTGATTCTGTTATAACTGCTGCTTTTTAAACTATTTTCTCATTCTCATGCCCACACTCCCATTGCTGCATATCTACTTGGTATTCTTTCTGGAAATTGCCTTGTGGTTGCA
>NW_022446949.1:0-444 GCF_009761245.1 Sapajus apella | reverse complement strand
TTATAACTGCTGCTTTTTAAACTATTTTCTCATTCTCATGCCCACACTCCCATTTCTGCATATCTACTTGGTATTCTTTCTGGAAATTGCCTTGTGGTTGCAAGCTCCTAAGTTTTAAAGGGCTGTTATAAAGAAAGATAACACATTATTTAAAATATTTAATTCACTATCATTGATCAAATGGTAAGTTAATTCTCCTCTTTTTAAAATATTCTGAAATCTATAATCATAATCATCCTCATTCTAGAATTTATATTAACAAGACTTGGGCCAAGAGTAATATTCATTAACTTGAATTGAAGTAAATGAACCTAAAATAAAGCATTTCTTATTAAAAAAAAAAGATAATCTGAGCATTTCTTTGTAATTTGTATATTTGTTTATGTAAACAAAAAAGGTGATTGTCTCTGTCGCAAATGCTAATTATCCAATTTTCACATCTTT
>NW_022446948.1:0-2240 GCF_009761245.1 Sapajus apella | reverse complement strand
TATGTGACGCTACCAAGAAAAATCAGACCGGCCCTTGCACTGATGGGGTGGAGAGCCGGGCTGAGCCTTGCTTCACGGAAACACATCGGCAAGCTAAAGAGGAAATGTTTTCATCCTGGTTTCAAGGTGACTGTGCGGCTAAGCAAGCTGACTCAAAAGAGATCAAGACCGACGCTCGGAGCAGTCAAACCTGGGGAACAACATGGCCAAATAAATAGGCAAGGCTCCCCGTTTCCTTAAAAAGAAATGGAAACTCCGTGAACATCGTTCAGGGACAGATGACATAATGACAGGAGATGAGAGATACCGACTCAAAGCTAGGAGACCTGACAGACACCTACTGTACACCTCCTGCACTCAGGTGACCATGAGTTTGTCACACCGGCCTGGGGTCTGGTAACTTGATACTTGGGCCTGGGAGACAAACGCGTGGCATGAGCTGAGGAAGGGATAAAAATTCCCTGATATCTGCGTTTAGTATCCCATCATACATTTTTATTCAAACCGATTTGTGTGTATAGAGCCTGTCTTCAGAGTTGATCTCCCTCAGCCTAGTCTTAGGTACCAAAAACAAGGAATGCAGGGGTCACCTGAAAGAATGATTAGAGCATCCTCCACTACATCATGAGATGATGGACTCTCGACAACCAGTGCAGAGTTGAGGTTGTCTTCCTCAAATGGGATTTCATTGGTGTCTCCGTGAGGCTGGCTGGAGTCAGAAGGGCCGTAGCTATTGGAACGAGTGATGACACATTCCTCCGGTGAGTCTTCAAGGACTCTCTTGACATCCACCTTCGGCACCTCCCCGATGACCCTGAGGGTATCGAGATGACTAAAGATTAAACAAAGGGGGATTGGACCCCGGGAACCCCTGGCCGGTTTTCACAGGAGGAATAAGAGAGGGCCCTCAGAAGGCAAATGGGAGGTTCCCTTTGAGAGGAAACAGGCAATCCTCCTCTCTGCCACAGAGCATGGCTGCCATGGGAAACCGGAGGGAAAGAGAGCGGCTGGTATTCGTCACACTGGGCAGAAAGGAGCTGAGAAGAGCAGAGGCTCACTTATCCCTGCATAGTTCAGACACGGCACTCGGCACATACAAAGAACCGCGACAGCTGCCACACCCTGTGTCTAAGTTGGGTTGAACTGAACGTATTGTGGCCAAGGGAATGGAGGCTTTTGGCCCATGGTAGACACCAGGGAGGGTGAGATTCTAGAACTTTTCCATACTTTACCAACCACTACTTGCTCCTGATTATTCAGCCTTACCTGGGGGCACGTGACTCCTCTACTCGCTCAGCCTCTGCGACGTGAACGTCTTCATCCTCATCTTGGTCAGTTTCTGCAAGTACAGATGTGTTCGTTCAGATATTTCCCGTTTCACACTCTGCAAGCACAGTCAGCCCAATGCGCACAGGGACACGAACGTCTGCGTGTGGGTCCCTGTTCTACTGAAAGCTCTCACGGTTTCTCTTTAACAAAACGCCCCGGCATGGTTTCCCGATCCACCAGGCAATGCGTTTCTCATCCGGAGGCTCACCCTCAACATGAGGCCAAATGTTGACAAGACCTTCTGCTCCCACATCACTGGAGGCTTGTGCAGCCTCTCTCTGGACTTTGGCAGCTGTCTCCCCCTTCCTGACACAGACCTGACGCCCAGGGACAGGCTTGCCTCCCTGTCACAGTTCACATTTAAAACCTGTTTCTTTCTCTTAGGAGAGGATGAACAAACTTGTCCCACAATCCCCTGCACATCAGGTGACTTCACAGGCCCCCCAAGTGGCTTCTGCTGTGTTATTCAGGGGCATTCTCCCCACAGGGAGTGCTCCAGTCTCAACCGCTTCCTAACCCCAAATGCCCACACATCAAGTGCTGCCTCCAACACCACACAGCGAGGGCCTTTATCTCCTTTTCAGAAGCGGTCGTTAAGTGTTCGCACATTGGAATGCTTCAGACACTGCAAGGTATCTGCCTTTGCAGGTGGAGAGAGAGAAATTTGCCTGACTTTGCAGATGGAGAGACAGAAAGTCAGGAAGGAGAAATCAATTGCTCGCTGACAGTTACTGAAAACACTGCTGAAGATACAGCCTGGGAACCTTCATTCTTAATCCAGAGCTCCTTCCACTCCAACAACCGCCCTCCTGTCACAGCTTCCTTTTTGTCCTTTGCAACTGGACAGATGCTGCCCCTTGTTCCAAAGACCACCTCCCATCAGATTATGTAAGGAGCAGAGTCCTCTTGAA
>NW_022446947.1:0-2241 GCF_009761245.1 Sapajus apella | reverse complement strand
AGCTATCTAGTAGAATGGTTGTCAAGCTTTACAATCTTCTTATACAGCTAAACTGACGTGTGTGTGCAGTAGTTCAGAAATCCTTTCGTTGGAGAATCTGGAAAGAGATATTTCCAGCCTTAATCAGGCATAGGAGAACTAACAGTAAGACTGCCTTTAAAACACTGGAGAAAAGTCTAGTTCAAACTGCTCTGCTTTGTGTTCGTTCACCTTAGGAAGTTGCATCTGTGTTTAGATTCAGCGAGTTAGAAAGACATTTCTTCTAAAAGCAGCATTTGGATATTCCAGTGTGAAAGGGCCTGCAGGCCGTAATCAGAAACATGTTGCTCTAAAACAAAAACGCAGCTATCCAGCAGAATGGTTGTCAAGTTGTAAAATCATCTTATGTAGTTAAATTGATGTGTGTGTGCAGTGGTTCTGAAATCTTTTCTTTGGGTAATCTGGAAACAGATATTTCCAGCCTTACACAGGCATTTAAGACCTTGCAATAAGACTGCGTTTAAAACACAGGATAAACGTCAAGTTCAAACTGCTCTGCTTTGTGTTCGTTCAGCTTAGGAAGTTGCATCTATGTTTAGATTCAGGGAGTTAGAATCACGTTTCTTTTAAAAGCTTCGTTTGGATATTCCAGAATGACTGAGACTAAAGGCGGTGATGAGATATATCTTGCTCTAAAACAAAAACGCAGCTATCTAGCAGAATGGTTGTCAATCTGTGCAATCAACATACAGAGATAAACTGATGTGTGTTTGCAGCAGTTCAGAAATCCTTTGCTTCGAGAATCTGGAGACAGATATTTCCAGCCATATACAGGCATATGAGATCTAACAGTAAGACTGCGTTTAAAACACTGGAGAAACTTCTAGTTCAAACTGCTCTGCTTTGTGTTCGTTCAGCTTAGGAAGTTGCATCTGTGTTTAGATTCAGCTAGTTAGAAACACGTTTCTTCTAAAAGCTGCGTTTGGATATTCCAGAATGACTGAGACTAAAGGCCCTAATGAGAAATATCTTGCTCTAAAACAAAAACGCAGCTATCTAGCAGAATGGTTGTCAAGCTGTGCAATCAACATACAGAGTTAAACTGATGTGTGTTTGCAGCAGTTCAGAAATCCTTTGTTCGAGAATCTGGAGACAGATATTTCCAGCCATATACAGGCATATGAGAACTAACAGTATGACTGCGTTTAAAACACAGGAGAAACTTCTAGTTCAAACTGCAGTGCTTTCTATTCGTTCACCTTAGGGAGTTGCAACTATGATTAGATTCAGCGAGTTTGAAACACGTTTCTTCTAAAAGCAGCATTTGGATATTCCAGTGTGAAAGAGCCTGCCGGCCGTAATCAGAAACATCTTGCTCTAAAACAAAAACACAGCGATGTAGCAGAATGGTTGTCAATCTGAACAGTCTTCTTACAGAGTTAAACTGACGTCTGTGTGCAGTAGTTCAGAAATCCTTTCGTTGGAGAATCTGGAAAGAGATATTTCCAGCCTTATATAGACATTTAAGACCTAGCGGTAAGACTGCGTTGAAAACACTGCTGAAACATCTAGTTCAAACTGCACTGCTTTGTGTTCGTTCACCTTAGGAAGTTGCATCTATGTTTAGATTCAGCGAGTTAGAATCACGTTTCTTCTAAAACTTGCGTTTGGCTTTCCAGAATGACTGAGACTAAAGGCGGTAATGAGAAATATCTTGCTCTAAAACAAAAATGCAGCTATCTAGCAGAATGGTTGACAAGCTGTGCAATCAACATACAGAGTTAAACTGATGTGTGTTTGCAGCAGTTCAGAAATCCTTTGCTTCGAGAATCGGGACGCAGATATTTCCAGCCATACACCGGCATATGAGAACTAACAGTAAGACTGCGTTTCAAACACTGGAGAAACGTCTAGTTCAAACTGCTCTACTTTGTGTTCGTTCACCTTAGAAAGTTGCATCTATGTTTAGATTCAGCGAGTTAGAAACACTTTTCTTCTAAAAGCTGCGTTTGGATATTCCAGAATGACTGATACTAAAGGCCGTAATGAGAAATATCTTGCTCTAAAACAAAAACGCAGCTATCTGGCAGAATGGTTGTCAATCTGTACAATCTTCTTACAGAGGTATACTGACGTGTGTGTGCAGTAATTCAGAAATCCTTTCGTTGGAGAATCTGGAAACAGATATTTCCAGCCTTATACAGGCATTTAAGACCTAGCGGTAAGACTGCGTTTAAAACACAGGACAAAAGTCTAGTTCAA
>NW_022446946.1:0-2242 GCF_009761245.1 Sapajus apella | reverse complement strand
TTTTTTTTTTTTTTTTTTAGATTTAAAGTTTATAGTTTCTGTTTTCACAATAGCCTTTAGAGCCTTGTGGCCAGATGAGGTTGTCTAGGGAGAAGGCTTAGAGTAAGAAGAGAAGAGGGTCTTGAGGGATACCGGCACTTAAGGGTTGGCAAGAGAAAGAGTCTGCCAGGGAGACTGAGAAAGACCAGTGAGAAAGGAAGTAGCAAATCTCGAGAGTGTGGTGCCCTAGAAGGCAGGGGTGGATGGTGGTTTCTAAAGAAGGCCACATTCAAGGGTGAAATGCTGCCAAGAGGTCAAACAAGATAATGACAAAAAATGCGTTGGCTTTATCAACATTGGTGACATTGTGAGAGCCGCTTCACTGGCATAGTGGTGGGAAGCCAGATTCCAGGAGGTCATGGATTTCTCCCTTGAGTTCTAACTCATATTCTACTCTTTCCTCTGTATACTCTCTTCGCTATCCAAGAACCAGATAATCTTTTAAAAATATGAATAAGATGATTTTACATATTGTTTGGAACTTTACAAAGGTTTCTCCTCTCAGAATAACAAAGTCCTTCCATACCTGACAGTTCTTCCAGGTCATGCCAGGCACACTTCCACTTCTGGGTTTAGCTCCTGTTGTTCTCCTTGTCTAGAACATACTTTCTCAAGCCCTTTATACAACTTTCTCCTTCTCTGCATGTGAGTTCCTATTTTGAGAGACCTTCTCTAACTATCTGTCATTTTTTTAAAAATTATACTTTAAGTTCTGGGGTACATATGCAGAACATGTAGGTTTGCTACATAGTTATATACGTGCCATGGTGGTTTGCTGCATCCATCACCCCATCATCCACATTGGGTATTTCTCCTAATGCTACTCCACCCCCCCACCCCCTGACATGTCCTGGTGTGTGATGTTCCCCTCCCTGTATCCATGTTCTCATTGTTCAACTCCCACTTATGAGTGAGAACATGTGGTGTTTGGTTTTGTGTTCTGTGTTAGTTTGCTGAGAATAATGGTTTCCAGCTTCCATGTACCTGCAAAGGACATGAACTCATCCTTTTTTATGGCCACATAGTATTCCATGGTGTATATATGTCATATTTTCTTTATTCAGTCTATCATTGATGGGCATTTGGGTTGGTTCCAAGTCTTTGCTATTGTAAACAGTGCTGTAATAAATATGTGTGCATGTGTCTTTATAATAGAATGATTTATAATTCTTTGGGTGTATACCCAGTAATGAGATTGCTGGGTCAAATGGTATTTCTAGTTCTAGATCCTTAAGAATCACCACATTGTCTTCCACAATAGTTGAACTAATTTACACTCCCACCAGTGGTGTAAAAATGTTCCTATTTCTCCACAACCTCTCCAGCATCTGTTGTTTCTTGACTTTTTAATGACCCGCCATTCTAACTGGCCTAAGATGATATCTCAATGTGGTTTTGATTTGCATTTCTCTAATGACCAGTGATGATGGGCTTTTTTCATAAGTTTGTTGGCTACATAAATGTCTCCCTTTGAGAAGTGTTGTTCATATCCTTTGCCCACTTTTTGATGGAGTTGTTTTTTTCATGTAAATTTGTTTAATTTCTTTGTAGATTCTGTATATTAGCCCTTTGTTGGATGGATAGAGTGCAAACATTTTCTTCCATTCAGTAGGTTGCTTGTTCATTCTGATAATAGTTTCTTAGCTGTGCAGAAGCGCTTTAGTTTAATTAGATCACGTTTGTCTATTTTGGCTTTTGTTGCCATTGCTTTTGGTGTTTTAGTCATGAAGTCTTTGCCCCTGCCTGTGCCCTGAATGGTATTGCATTGGTTTTCTTCTAGGGTTTTTATGGTTTTAGGGCTTACATTTAAATCTTTAATCCATCTAGAGTTAATTTTTGTATAAGGTGTAAGGAAGGGATCCAGTTTCAGCTTTCTGCATATGGCTAGCCAGTTTTCCCAACACTGTTTATTGAATAGGGAATCCTTTCCCCATTGCTTGTTTTTCCCAGGTTTGTCAAAGATCAGATGGTTGTAGATGTGTGGTGTTATTTCTGAGGCCTCTGTTCTGTTTCATTGGCCTATATGTCTGTTTTGATACCAGTACCATGCTGTTTTGATTACTGTAGCCTTGTAGTATAGTTAGAAGTCAGGTAGCATGATGCCCCCACCTTGTTTTTTTTTTTTTTTTTTTTTTGCTTAGGATTGTCTTGGCTATGCGGACTCTTTTTTGGTTCCATATGAAATTTAATGTTGTTTTTTTTT
>NW_022446945.1:0-2243 GCF_009761245.1 Sapajus apella | reverse complement strand
CCCAGGCGTATTGGCTGTGGCAGGGGCAGGTTATTTTCGCTATCAGAAGCTACCCTGCTCTTGGCAGGGGATGGATTGGGTGTGCTGTCTATGGCTGCAGTGCCCAAGGTAGGGAGTGAGTTGGCGGTGATAGCCAGGCCTGCACTGCCCCAAACGGTAAGTGTTTTGGGGCACTATCTGGGGTTACATTGCCCATGGTGCGGGTCTGTTTGGATGCCATATCAGTGTGTCACTGCCCGTGGCAAGAGTCAGGTTGGGGACATTATGACTGAACTGCCCATGGCAGGGAGTAAATTGGAGGTGTTATCCCAGGGTGTGCTGCCCACAGCCCGGGGTGGGGGATGTTCCAGGCACCATCGGGTGCTGCAGCTGCCATGGGGTGTTACACTGCCAGCTGTGGGGTACAGGGTGTTGACCTTATCCCAGGGCTACACTGCCAGCAGCAGGTCTATCAGGGGCTGCACTCCTGGTGGCTGGCAGCGGAAGTGACAGTGACAACGGTGGTCTCCAAGAGAGGAACGGTCCTCTTCTCCCTGGATTCAGACTCTAGAGGGCCATCTCCTCCTGTTTGAGCAAGGTGGACACATAATGTTTCTTCAGGAATACTTATCGTGGCAGGGCACCCAGACCCGGTTGTTCCTAGGCCCATGCCCTCTCATTCTGTGTTGTGGAGAACACCTGAGACCACTGGGCACACAGTAGTGGACACCTTCGGGTGACAGGGCCCTGTGGATATAGACGTCAGGAATGGGAGCCAGCACTTTGGTTGGGAGGGCTTGCGGGGACTGAGTTTCTTCTGCTCCTGCTTCCAAAGCACAGTCCAGGTGAGCCCAGCAGTTTCTGTGGAGTGGGAAGTCCAGGAACTGTGGTGTCTACAGTCCTGTATCCCAGGCCCCAGTTCCTCACCAGCTCAGGCCAAAAGGAGAGGCTGGACTTAGAGGGTGGGTGTGAGTGCCTTCACTGAAACTGGCCCATGCCACCCAGTGGCCAGCTTGACAAAGTGGGGTTCTAACGCTACCATTCTGCATCTTGTTCTAGGCTTTTCTGGCTTTGCCCACCCAGCTGCTCCATGCCAGGAGAAGGAAGAGCCATCTGCCGCATACTGGAGGCTGGAGACTGTGGCACCACAGCTCATCTCGCTGCAGTGGGTGGGAGCGACGGAAACTCCAGAGTGCCAGAGAGGTAGGAGAGTGGCTGGCTGCCACCAGGGCAGGGCCAAGGGTGCAGTGGTGGCAAGGTGGTAGGAGCCTTGTAGGATGGGCTGCTGATTGAGAGAGACAACAGCTGTATTGGTATCGTCACTAATGGTGGCAGCAGCAGCAAGTCTGGGGCTGAGAAGTTGGGTTCAAGTGCTGTGGGCTGGTCTAGCCTTGCCTGGCCTGGGGTGGGTAGGAAGCTGTGGGTGCTGTACCATGGGCCTCTGTGGCAGTGTTGGAGTCACAGCCAGGGCAAGGAGGAGTCTTCCCTGCTTCTCCTGCAGAATCTGGAGGGCACCCTCCACCTGCTGGCACCTGAACCAGGTGACAGTGTGGTAGCATTGTGTCATTATTAACAAAGTTTGTGGGGGGTGACTGTATGTTTTTGCTCATATTTTGTTGGGCTAGTCTTGGACTTTTTCAAATTCCCTGAATCAGGGAGGTGTCAAAAAGTATAATAGACCTCCAGATTCCCTTACCTGTTCTTTTTCCTTTCTTCCAGTCTAGTTTTTCTTCTCCTTATCATTTTCTTGTTGGTCTTCATTTTCTTATGCTGTTACTTGAATTTCTTGTATCTGTTCTTGTTTCTTCTCTTCCTTCCTTTGCTTTGTTTATCCCAAGCAATGGACTTCAACAGTAATTCAAAACTGAGTTAAAAATAGAGTACTTTTCAGTGTGTTGTATTTTTTCCCCCAAGATAGAGTCTAGCACTATCGCCTGGGCTGGAGTGCACTGGTGTGATCTTGGCTCACTGCAACCTCTGCCTCCCAGTTTCCAGTGATTCCTTTGTCTCAGCCTCCCAGGTACCTGGGGTTAAAGGTGCCTGCCACCATGTTTGGCTAATTTTTGTATTTTTTTATAGACACAGGTTTTCACTGTGTTGACCAGGCTGGTCTCAAACTCCTGACCTTGTGATCCTCCTGTCTTGGCCTCCCAAAGTGCTGGAATTACAGGCGTGAGCCACTGGGTCCAGCTGACCGAATATAAAACTTTAAGTTGTTTTTTTTTTATATTGACATATGTAATTTATATTCCATAAATTCCCCT
>NW_022446944.1:0-2244 GCF_009761245.1 Sapajus apella | reverse complement strand
AAAAACAACCAAATTACAAAATCTAAAAACAGTTGAACACACATTTCTACAATATGACATGCAAATGGAAAACAAGCACATAACAGGATGATCAATATCATTGTTATTATGCCAACCTACATGGAAACCACAATGATAAAATCCTTTAACACACACTCAAAACGCTATAATCCAAAGAAATATAAAATAACAAGTGTTAGCAAGGTCAGAGAGAAATCACCATCCTTAAATACCATATGTGAATATAAAATGAAGCAGCCTCGTTTTAACATAGTTTTGTATTGACTCACAAGTGAAAAATATCCTGGGCACAGTAGCTAATGCCTACAATCACAGCACATTGGGAGGCGGAGACAGGTGGTTCACATGAGTCCAGGAGTTCAAGACCAGCCAGGACAACATAGCAAAACCCCATCTCAACTAAAAATACAAAAATTCGCCGGGCATGGTAGCACTCACCTGTAGTCATACCTACTTGGGAGGCTGAGACAGGAAGATTGCTTGAGCCCACAATGTGGAGGTTGCAGTAAGCTGAGATCACACCACTGCACTCCAGTCTGGGAAATGGCACAAAACCCTGTCTCAAAAAAGAAAGGCCGGGCATGGTAGCTCATGCCTGTAATCCCAGCATTTTGGGAGGCCAAAGCAGATGGATCACTTGAGGTCAGGAGTTCGAGACCAGCTTGGCCAACGTGGTGAAACCCCATCTCTACTAAAAACATGAAAATTAGTCAGGCATGGCAACAGGCACCTGTAATCCCAGCTACTTGGGAGGCTAAGGGAGGAGAACTGCTTAAACCCAGGAGGCAGAGGTTCCAGTGAGCAGTTATCAGGGCACTGCACTCCGGTCTGGCTGACAGAGCAAGACCCATCTCAAAATAAAAAAGAAAGAAAACCAAAATACATAGGAGTGGCAGGTGCAGTGGCTCACACCTGTAATCCCAGCACTATGGGAAGGTGAGGCAAGCAGATCAACTGAGGTTGAGAGTTTGAGACCAGCCTGACCATTGTGGAGAAACTCCATCACAATGAAAAATATAAAAATTTGCCGGGCGTCATGGCACAGGCTTGTAAGCCAGCTAGTCAGTAGGCTTAAGGAGAAGAATCGCTTGAACCCGGGAGGTGGAAGTTGCAGTGAGTCGATATTGCACTACTGCACTCCTGCCTGGGTGACAGAGCAACACAACATCTCAGAAATAAATACATAAATACAGAAAAGTAACTGGGCATGATAGTGGGAGACTTTAATCTCAGCTAGGTGGGAGGCTGAGGCAGAAGAATCATTTGAAACCAGGAGGTAGAGGTTGCCGTGAGCTGAGATCACACCACTGCACTCCAGCCTGGGAAAAAGAGCAAGAGTCCACCCACCTCAAAAAAAAAAAAAAAAAAAAAAAAAGTGAAAACACAACCCACACTAAAGGAAGAAAATATTGGTGCATTACATACCTAACAGTCTGTTAACCACAATGTATAATTTATAGAATTCAACAGCAAAAAATTACAAAATGGAGAAACAGCTGAATATACACTCTGCCAATAAGACATCCAAATGGAAAAGAGGCACATAAAAGATGAATAATATCATTATCATTATGGCCATCCAAACTGAACGACATACTCAATGTCGTACTCAATGTCATACACAATGACATACACACACTTTGCCAATAATACATGCAAGTGGAAAACAAGCACAGAAAAAGATGATCAGTATCATTATCATTATGGCCATCTAAACCGAAACCACGACATACTCCCTCACACACGCTAGAAAGGCTATTATCCAAGAAATGTAAATTAACGTGTTGGCAAGGTCAGAGAGAAATCACAACCCTTAAATACTGTACGGGAAACAGAAATGGTGCATCCTGTGTTTAACATAGTTTGGTAATTCCTCAAAAAGAGAAAAACTGTCTAGGCACACCAGTTGATGTAATCAACTGTAATCCCAACACATTGGGAAGCTGAGGCAGGTGCATCACGTGACTCCAGGAGTTCAACACCAGCAAGGACGACACGGCAAAACCCCCTCTCCACTAGAAATACAAAACTCAGCCGGTTCATGGTGGCACACACCTGTAGTCCCAGCCACTTGGGAAGCCGAAACGGGAGGACTGCTTGAGCCCACAATGTGGAGGTCACAGTAACCCAAGATCACAACCCTGCTCTCCTGCTTGGGTGACAGCACAGGACCCTGTCTCAAAAAAGAAAGCGCAGGCATGGTGGTTCACACCTGTAGTCCCA
>NW_022446943.1:0-2244 GCF_009761245.1 Sapajus apella | reverse complement strand
TTCTCATTACATCCATTATTCCCATTCACTCAGGAATATCCAAACGCCGCTATTTGGAGAAACGTGTTTCTAACTCGCTGAATCTAAACATAGATGCAACTTCCGAAGGTGAACGAACATACAGCGGAGCAGTTTGAAAGAGACGATTTTCCTGTGGTTTACACGCGATCTTACCGCTAATTCTTAGGAGCCTGTATATGGCTGGAAATATCTCCTTCCAGATTCTCCAAAGGAAGTGTTTCTGATCCGGTAAATTCACACATCAGTTTAGCTCTGTAAGTTGAACATACACCTTGACAATCATTCTGCGACAGAGCTCCGTTTTTGTTTTAGAGCCAGATATTTCTCATTACACCCATTATTCCCATTCACTCAGGAATATCCAAACGCAGCTTTTTGGAGAAACGTGTTTCTAACTCGCAGAATCTAAACAAAGATGCAACTTCCTAAGTTGAACAAACACACAGCGGAGCAGTTTAAAAGAGACGTTTCTCCTGTTATTTAGATGTGATCTTAAAGCTAATTCTTAACAGTCTGTATATTGCTGGAAATATGTCTTTCAAGATTCTTCAAACAAATGGTTAGTGAACTGCTACATTCACACAATGGTTTAACTCTGTAAGTTTAATATACACCTTGACAATCATTCTGCTACATAGCTCCGCTTTTGTTTTAGAGCCAGATATTTCTCATTACACCCATTATTCCCATTCACTCAGGAATATCCAAACGCTGCTATTTGGAGAAACGTGTTTGTAACTTGCTGAATCTAAACATAGATGCAACTTCCTAAGGTGAATGAACACAGAGCAGAGCAGTTTGAAAGAGACGTTTCTCCTGTGGTATAGACACGATCATAAAGGTAATTCTTATGAGCCTCAAAATTGCTAGAGTTATCTCTTTCCAGATTCTCCAAGGAAAGTGTTTCTGAAGTGCTACATTCACACATGTGTCTACCTCTGTAAGTTGATTACACACCTTCCCAATCATGCTTCTACATAGCTCCGTTTTTGCTTTAGAGCCAGATATTTCTCATTACACCCTATACTCCCAATAACCCTGGAATCTCCAAAAGCAGCTTTTAGAAGAAACTTGTTTCTAACTCGCTGAATCTAAACATAGATGCAACTTCCTAATGTGAACCAAACACAACAGAGCAGTTTGAAAGAGACATTTCTCCTGTGGTTGAGACGCGATCTTCAATCTAATTCTTATGAGCCTGTATATGGCTGGAAATATATCTTTCAAGATTCTCCAAGAAAAGGTTTCAGAACTGCTACTTTCACACATCTGTCTAACTCTGTAAGTTTAATATACACCTTGACAATCATTCTTCTACATTGCTCTGTTTTTGTTTTAGAGCCAGATATTTCTCATTAAACCCTATACTCCCATTCACTCAGGAATATCCAAACGCAGCTTTTTGGAGCAACGTGTTTCTAACTCGCAGAATCTAAACATAGATGCAACTTCCTAAGGTGAACGAACACACTTTGGAGCAGTTTGAAAGAGACGTTCCTCGTATGATTTAGATGCGATCTTAAAGCTAATTCTTAAGAGTATGTATATGGCTGGAAATATCTCTTTCCAGATTCTACAAAGAAAGGATTAGTGAACTCCCACATTCAAACTATTGTATACCTCTGTAAGTTAAATATAAACCTTGACATCATTCTGCTACATAGCTCCGCTTTTGTTTTAGAGCCAGATATTTCTCATTACACCCATTATTCCCATTCACTCAGGAATATCCAAACGCAGCTTTTAGAAGAAACGTGTTTCTCACTCTCTGAATCTAAACGTAGATGCAACTTCCGAAGGTGAACGAACGCACAGCGGAGGAGTTTGAAAGAGATGTGTTTCGTATGACTTAGATGCGATCTTAAAGCTAATTCTTAAGAGTCTGTATATGGCTGGGAATATCTCTTTCCAGATTCTCCAAAGAAAGGGTTATTCAAGTGCTACATTCACACAATTGTTTAACTGTGTAAGTTTAATATGCACCTTGACAATCATTCTTCTACATAGCTCCGATTTTGTTTTAGAGCCAGATATTTCTCATTACACCCTATACTCCATTTCACTCAGGAATATCCAAACGCAGATTTTAGAAGAATCGTGTTTGTAACTCGCTGAATTTAAACACAGATGCAACTTCCTAAGGTGAACGAACACAGAGCAGAGCAGTTTGAAAGAGACGTTTCTACTGTGGTATAGACGCGATCTTAAAGCTTATTCTTTTTT
>NW_022446942.1:0-2244 GCF_009761245.1 Sapajus apella | reverse complement strand
ACTGCCTCCTTGAATCTCCCTAATAACTACTGTTACGTGAATAAATAAGTGCTCCTGGATCCCTGGTCTTGCAGTTCTACCCTCCTGATGAAAATCTCCCTGCCTGCTCTTCTGCATGTCGTATTCCTGTCACATTCCTGGTTTCACACAACAGTCTGTAGTTGGATTTTTCTTGATGATCATTAACAACCTGTTTCGACCTTAGGTGTATCCTCTTTAGGTCGGAGAGTCGCTTGAACCTGGTGAACCTGGGAAGTGGAGGTTGCAGTGAGCCCAGATCACATCACTGCACTCCAGCCTGGGGACAGAGTGAGACTCTCAAAAAAAAAAAAAAAAAAAAAAAAAAAAGAGACAGGCCTACAAGCCTTTGGCTTGTCCGGGTTTGCATAACTAGTGAGGGCACAGATGGAGGTAGGACCCATGACTCGATTCCAGCCAGTTCAGGGCTCTTTCCATGTCTCTCAGACACTTTGTCTGCTTTCTGCTCTTCCCTGGCCCCATTCCCCAAAACACCTTTTAATCTCTGGGGCCCGATGCGCCACTACATACAATGGCTTTAGAGATGTATATATTTGAGGTAGGGGGACTTTTCAGATCTACAATTCCATAACTCTGAAGCCTACTTTTAATATAAGATTAATTATCTTCTGGGCCGGATGAAGTGGCTCACGCCTACAATGCCAGCACTTTGTGAGGCCAAAGAGGGAAGATCACTTGAGCTCAAGAGTTCAAGACCAGCCTGGGCAACATAGTGAGACCTTGTCTCTACTAAAAATAGTTTTTTTTTTTTCTTTTTTAAAAGATGGGGTTTCACCATGATGGCCAGGCTGGTCTTGAACTCCTGACCTCAGGTGATCCACTCACCTCAGCCTTCCAAAGTGCTAGGATTACAGGCATGAGCCACAGCGCCCGTCCTAAAAAGAGTTTTTAAAAAATAGCTGGTGTGGTGGGGTGTGCCTGTCATTCCAGCTTCTCGGGAGGCTGAGGTGGGAGGATTGTTTGCGTCCAGGAGATTAAGGCTGCAGTGAGCTGTGATCACACCACTGCACTCCAGCTGGGTGTCAGAGGAAGACCATGTCTCCAAAAAAAAAAAAAAAAATCATTACCTTCTGGCTAGGGAAGCAGAATCCCTTATTGTCCTTCATGGCATTTAGAACACTCAAGAGCCAGCACTGACATATTAATTTACAAAGTTAATCATCAATATAGAGGAATATGGACTTGACTCAGAAGACAACTTCTGGTAGTCTTTCCTGACTTCTCAAGGAGAGGTCAAAACCTTCCCACATGTGCTCCTAAAGCAGCATAAGTATATTCTTGTACCCATTTTCTTTCTCACCTGTCTGAGAGTGTCTAGAGACAAGAAACTGTGTTTTATGTTCTCAACATGCTGATATTCCTGACACAGTAAATAAAATCAACCTTCTGGAAAAGTGTATCAACCCTGACAAGCTAAAATCAGGCGGCACTGGTTTTATCCATAAATGTTTCTTAGATGAATGTACCTGTACATTTTCCTTGTTTGTCTAAAATTATCACTCAACCCACTAGAATTGCTAAAAGTTTTAAAAGCTAAATATAAAATGCAACAAGGAACCAGGTGTGGTGGCTCACACCTGCAATCCCAGCACTTTGGGAGGCCGAGGCAGGTGGATCACGAGGTCAGAAGTTCAAGACCAGCCTGGCCAACATACTGAAACCCTGTCTCTACTAAAAAATACAAAAAATTACAGGCCAGATGTGGTGTCTCATGCTTGTAATCCCATCACTTTGGGAAGCCGAGGCAGGTGAATCATAAGGTAAGGAGTTCGAGACCAGCCAAGATGGTAAAACCCCATCTCTACTAAAAATACAAAAATTATCTGCGCGTGGTGGTGCATGCATGTAATCCCAGCTATTTGGGAGGCTGAGGCAGGAGAATCGCTTGAATCTGGGAAGTGGAGGTTGCAGTGAGCCGAGATCATACCACTGTACTCTAGCCTGGGCGACAGAGCAAGATTCCATCTCAAAAAATCTATATATATACAAAAATACAAAAAATTAGCCAGGCATGGTGGTGCATGCCTGTAGTCTCAGCTACTCAGGGGCTGAGGCAGGAGAATCACTTGAACCCGGTAGGTGGAGGTTGCAGTGAGCTGAGATTGTGCCATTGCACTCCAGCTTGGGCAACAGAGTGAGCCTTCATCTCAAAAAAAATAAATAAATAAAAGTGACAAGGGCTGAGTGTGGTGCTCCCAGCACTTT
>NW_022446941.1:0-2244 GCF_009761245.1 Sapajus apella | reverse complement strand
TACATATTAGACCTTGTCTTTAAATGTGTGTGTGTGTGTGTGTGTGTGTGTGTGTAGTACATATCTATGTATGTATGCATAAATAAATAAATATAAATCCAGTCCTGCTCAATCCCTTCAGTAACTCTCTGTTGCCTTCAGAGTAAACTTCATTTATTTTTTTCTTGAGACAGAATTTCACTCTTTCGCCCAGGCTGGAGTGAAGTGGAGTGATCTCAGCTCACTGCAGCCTTCACCCCCTGGGTTCAAGTGAGTCTCCTGCCTCAGCTTCCCAAGTAGCTGGGATTATAGGAGACTGCCATCATGCTCGGTTAATTTTTGTATTTTTATTAGAGATGGGGTTTCACCATGTTGCCCAGGCTGGTCTTGAACTCCTGATCTCAGGTGATCCACCCGCCTTGGGCTCCCAAAGTGCTTTGATTACAGGCGTGAGCCACTGTGCCCGGCCCACAGTAAACTGGAAATGTCTTAACGGCTTCCAAAACTGTCCTGTCCTTGCCTCTGCTTTCCTCTCCCTCCTTATCCAATCCATAACTGTGCTTACCACCTTCCAGCATTGCTCCAGCCTTTTTGAAATCTGCAGCTCAGAAATCGCCTCCTCTAGAAAGCTTTCCTTCCCTTACTTGGGTAGACATCCTGGACTTGCCTCCTTTCCCCACTGCATGGGGGGTGCCAGGTTGTGTCATTCTTGGTCACCACTGCATCTTGGTATCTAGCTCATGGTGGGCACACTGGCGCATCCTCCTTCCCCAACTCCTTCATCTTATAGCTTGTGAACTCGGGGAGTACAGGGCAGTTTTCCAGGAGTCTCAAAAGCAGAGAGATGTTGTTGTTTTGCAGGAGACTGGAGGAGCAATGGTTTAGAAGCAGCAATGGGAAAGGGCGCTTCCCAGAGGAGGATGGGAGAGCCAACAGAAATCCTCAGGGAAGTAGTGTCAGAGGGAGTCAAATCTTCCTGAGGGCAGAAAGCTTGGGAGCCAGGCAAGCCATGAGGGATGGGTCATGAGGAAAAAAAAGCAGTATGGTCCAGTGGTTAAGGGTGTGGACTTTGGGCCATGTAGTCTTAGGAGTCATCAATACCTAGGTGATAGACTGATAGACATCATGTAACTTCTGAGCCAGGAGGGTCACATGAAGCCAGGAATTCACTGGCCTGGGCAACATAGTGAGACCCTATCTCTTAAAAAAAAAAATTCACCAGGTGTGGTGGCACACGCCTGTAGTCCTAGCTACTTAGGAGGCTGGGATGAGAGGATCTTTTGAGTCCAGGAGTTTGAGGTTGCAGTGAACCATGTTCTCACAACCGCACCCCAGTCTGGGTGACAGAGCCAGATCATATCAGAAGAAAGAAAGAGAGAAAGAAATCATATAACTCAGTTCCTGAAGCATGCACAGAGGGACCTGTCTGTGGGTGCTGTTGTTGTATGGGAAACCCAGGGCCTGACTGGGTGTGACCCAAAGCCCTGACTGTGGTCAGCCTGACTAACCCAGGGATCTGGGCTCTCATGGGGCCACTGGACACACTGTCCTGAATCCTGGAGCTGATATGGAGGCAGGAGGATCACAGGAGACCCCACTGAACAGATGGGCCTCGAGTCAGCACAAGTACACAAAAGAAAGAAGATTTTGGTTTTGGAGAGCGGGGCTTGTGTGGGCACAGTGAGAAAGGCCAGCTCCCCTCTCCTCCTAACCACCCAAATCTGATCGATCCCCCAGTGGTTCCTCCTGGATGCCTGCAACAGCCTCCCACCCCGTCTCCCTCTGTGCCCCTGCAATCCACTCTACACATGGCAGACAGTCCTTTATCAGAAACGTAAATGAGGGCCGGGTACAGTGGCTCACGCCTGTCATCCCAGCACTTTGGGAGGTCAAGGCGGGTGGATAATGAGGTCAGGAGATTGAGACCAGCCTGGCCAATATGGTTAAACCCTGTCTCTACTAAAAATACAAAAATTAAGCTGGGTGTGGTGGCTCATGCCTGTAACCTCAGCACTTCGGGAGGTTGAGGTGGGCGACAAGATCAGGAGTTCTAGACTAGTCTGGCCAACATAGTGAAATCCCATCTCTACTAAAATTACAAAAATTTAGGTGGTAGCAGTTGCCTGTAATCCCCGCTACTTGAGAGGCTGAGGCAGGAGAATCACTTGAACCCAGAAGGTGGAGGTTGCAGTGAGCTGAGATTGCACCATTGCACTTCAGCTTGGGTGGCAGTGTGAGACTCCATCTCAAAAAAAAAAAAAAAAA
>NW_022446940.1:1878-2245 GCF_009761245.1 Sapajus apella | reverse complement strand
GGAGTTTGAGGCTGCAGTGGGCTATAAGGGAGCCACTGCACTCCAGCCGGGATGACAGTGCAAGACCTTATCTTAAAAAACTGAAAAACATGGCCGGGCACGGTGGCTCACGCCTGTAATCCCAGCACTTTGGGAGGCTGAGGCGGGTGGATCACGAGGTCAAGAGATCGAGACCATCCTGGTCAACATGGTGAAACCCCGTCTCTACTAAAACTACAAAAAATTAGCTGGGCATGGTGGCGCGTGCCTGTAATCCCAGCTACTCAGGAGGCTGAGGCAGGAGAATTGCCTGAACCCAGGAGGCGGAGGTTGCGGTGAGCCGAGATCGCGCCATTGCACTCCAGCCTGGGTAACATGAGTGAAACTC
>NW_022446940.1:1432-1778 GCF_009761245.1 Sapajus apella | reverse complement strand
AAAAAACTGAAAAACAAATCAGCGGCAACAAAACTAAACTAAAGAGGCTTGAGGCCATGCATGGAAGCTCACGTCTGTAATCCCAGCACTTTGGGAGGCCAAGGTGGATGAATTCTGAGGTCAGGAGTTTGAGATCAGCCTGGCCAATGTGATGAAACCCTGTCTCTATTAAAATGGTGAAACCCTGTCTCTACTAAAACTACAAAAAATTAGCTGGGCATGGTGGTGCGTGCCTGTAATTCCAGCTACTCAGGAGGTTGAGGCAGGAGAATTGTCTGAACCCAGGAGGCGGAGGTTGTGGTGAGCCGAGATCGCGCCATTGCACTCCAGCCTGGGTAACAAGAGC
>NW_022446940.1:939-1332 GCF_009761245.1 Sapajus apella | reverse complement strand
AAAAAAAAAAAAAAAAAAAAAAAAAAAAAAAAAAATATATATATATATATATATATATAAATTAGTCTATGAAAAATACAGGCAGTGGCTCATAACTGTAATCCCAGCACTTTGGGAGGCCAAGGTAAGTGGACTTGAGGTCAGGAGTTTGATATCAGCCTGGCCAATGTGGTGAAACCCCATCTCTACTAAAAATACAAAAATTAGTCTATTAAAAATATAAGCGGTGGCTCACACCTATAATCCCAGCACTTTGGGAGGCCAAGGTGGGCAGACCACCTGAGGTCAGGAGTTCAAGACCAGCTTGGCCAACATGGTGAAACCCCATCTCTATTAAAAACACAAAATTGGGCCGGGCGCGGTGGCTCAAGCCTGTAATCCCAGCACTTTGGG
>NW_022446940.1:0-839 GCF_009761245.1 Sapajus apella | reverse complement strand
ACACAAAATTAGCTGGGCATGTTGGCAGGCACCTGTAATCCCAGCTACTCAGAAGGCTGAGGCAGAAGAATCACTTGAACCAGAGAGGAGGGGGCTGCAGTGAGCCAAGATTGTACCACTGCACTCCAGCTGAGCAACAGAGCAAGACTCCATCTCAAAAACAAACAAACAAACAAAAAGGCCCTTCTGTAGAGCACCTGCAGGTGACCTGTGAATCACCAGCTCTTGCCTCATGGGGTAGGCAAGGGGTGTGGCATCAAGTGAAACCAAGAAATTTGGATGCTGGACATTAATCAGCCCTCCCAACCAATATTGGGCATTTGCTTGGCATTGAACCTAGGCTGTCACTAGGAGCCACAGCCCAAGCTTGTAATGCATATGCCACTTACACATCACCTCCAACACTGCATATCCCACCTGACCAAACATGCTTCATTCAGCCACCACCATCACTCAGGCACCTTGCAGCTTCCAAAGCAGAGAGGATTATCAGGAACAAAGCAAGTGCCACCCTTTCTGGTTGTGTGATCTCAAGCAGGTTACTTCCCCTCTCTGTCCTCATCTATAAAATGGAGGTAAGCCAGGTGCGGTGGCTCACCCCTGTAATCCCAGCACTTTGGGAGGCTAAGGCATGCAAATCACCTGAGGTCAGAAGTGTGAGACCAGCCTGGCCAACATGGTGAAACCTCATCTCTACAAAAAATACAAAAATTAGTCCTGGCAGAGTGGCTCATGCCTGTAATCCCAGCACTTTGGGAAGCCAAGGTGGGTGGATCACCTGAGGTCAGGAGCTCGAGACCAGCCTGGCCAACATGGTGAAACTCCATCTCTCTCTCTCT
>NW_022446939.1:0-2245 GCF_009761245.1 Sapajus apella | reverse complement strand
AGATGTGTGAATGTAGCAGTTCAGAAATGCTTTCTTTGGAGAATCTGGAAAGAGATATTTCCAGGCATATACATGCTCATAGGAATTAGCGGTAAGATAGCATCTAAACCACAGGAGAAAGTCTGTTTCAAACTTCTCTGCTGTGTGTTCGTTCACCTTAGGAAGTTGCATCTATGTTTAGATTCAGCGAGTTAGAAACACGTTTCTTCTAAAAGCTGCGTTTGGATATTCCTGAGTCAATGGCAATATACAATCTAATTAGAAATATCTGGCTGTAAAACAAAAACGGGGCTATGTAGCAGAATGATTGTCAAGGTGTATATTCAACTTAAAGAGATAAACAGACATGTGGAGGTAGTACTTGAGAAACCCTGTCTTTGTAGAGTTTGGAAGAGATATTTCTGGCCATATACAGGATCATAAGAATTAGCGGTAAGTTCGAATCTAAACCACAGGAGAAACGTCTGTTTCAACCTTTTCTCCTATGTGTTCGTTCATCTTAGGAAGTTGCATCTATGATTAGATTCAGCGGGTTAGAAACACGTTTCTTCTAAAAGCTGCGTTGGATATTGCTGAGTCATGGGAATATAGGATGTAATGAGAAATATCTGGCTCAAAAACAAAAACGGAGCTATGTAGCAGAATAATTCTCAAGGAGTATATTCAACTTACAAGTTATGCAGATGTGAGAATGTAGCATTTCAGAAACCCTTTCTTTGGAGAATCTGGAAAGAGATATTTAAAGCCATATACAGGATCATAACAATTACCGGTAAGATCGCGTCTAAACAACAGGAGAAAAGTCTATTTCAAACTTCTCTGGTGTGTGTTCATTCACTTAGGAAGTTGCATCTATGTTTAGATTCAGCGAGTTAGAAACACGTTTCTTCTAAAAGCTGCGTTTGGATATTCCTCACTGAATGATAGTACCGGATATAATGAGAAATATTTGCCTCTAAAAAAAAATGGAGCTATGTAGCACAATGATTATCCAGGTGTACATTCAAGTTACAGAGTTAAAAAGATAAGTGAATGTAGAAGTTCAGAAACCCTTTCTTTGGAGAATCTGGAAAGAGATATTTCCAGCCATATACAGCATCATAAGAATTATTGGATGTAATGAGGAATATCTGGCTCTAAAACAAAAAAGGAGCTATGTAGCAGAATGATTGTCAAGAAGTATATTGAACTTAAAGAGTTGAACAGCTGTGTGAATGTAGCACTTCAGAAACCCTTTCTTTGGAGAATCTGGAAAGAGATATTTCCAACCATATACAGGCTCTTAAAAGTTAGCGGTAAGATCTCTTCTAAACCACAGGAGAATCGTCTGTTTCCAACTATTCTGCTGTGTGTTCGTTCACCTTAGGACGTTGCTTCTATGATTAGATTCAGCGAGTTAGAAACACGTTTCTTCTAATAGGTCCGTTTGGATTTTCCTGAGTGAATGGGAGTATAGGATGTAATGAGAAATATCTGGCTCTTAAACACAAACGGAGCTATGTAGCAGAATGATTGTCAAGGTGTATATTCAACTTACAGAGTTAAACAGATGTGTGAATGTAGCAGTTCAGAAACCTTTTCTTTGGAGAATCTGGAAAGAGATATTTCCAGCCATATACAGGCTCTTAAAAGTTAGCGGTAAGATCTCTTCTAAACCACAGGAGAATCGTCTGTTTCAAACTACTCTGCTGTGTGTTCGTTCACCTTTGGAATGTGCATCTATGATTAGATTCAGCGAGTTAGAAACACGTTTCTTCTAAAAGCTGCGTTTGCATATTCCTGAGTGAATGGGTGTACAGGGTGTAATGAGAAATATCTGCATCTGAAACGAAAACGAAGCTATGTAGCAGAATGATTGTCAAGGTGTATATACAACTTACAGGGTTAAACAGATGTGTGAATGTAGCAGTTGAGAATCCCTTTCTTTGGAGAATCTGGAAAGAGATATTTCCAGCCATATACATACTCATAAGAATTAGTGGTAAGGTCGCGTCTATAGCACAGGAGAAACGACTCTTTCAAACTGCTTTTCTGTGTGTTCGTTCACATTATGAAATTGCATCTATGATTAGATTCAGCAAGTTAGGAACACGTTTCTTCTAAAGGCTGTGTTTGATATTCCTGAGTGAATGGGCGTATAGGATGTAATGAGAAATATCATTCTCTAAAAAAAAAAAACGGAGCATTGCAGCAGAATGATTGTCAAGGTGTACTTTCAAGTTGCAGAGCTGCGTTTGGATATTCC
>NW_022446938.1:0-2245 GCF_009761245.1 Sapajus apella | reverse complement strand
GAAAATGATGATTGGAATTCAGGTGCCTTTGTCATTTGTGTGTGTTACAAAATATTTACATATTTTTTAATTTTAGTTTTTGAAACGGAGCCTCCCTGTGTCTGGTTTCAAGCAATTCTCTTGCCTCAGACACCCAACTAGTGGTATTACAGGCACCAACCGCTGTGCTCAGCTAAGTTTTGTACTTTTAATAGAGAAGGGATTTCACCATGTTGGCCAGGCTGGTCTCGAACTCCTGGCCATTGGTGATCCACCTACCTTGGTCTCCGAAAGTGCTGGGATTGCAGGTGTGAGCCACCATGCACAGCCCATCCAATGGACTTTGACAAGGATGCCAAGAACCTACACTCAGGAAAGGACAGTCTTTTCAATAAACGGTACAGGGAAAACAGTATCTACATGCAGAGGGATGAAACTGCACCTCTACCTCTCACCGGTGATACACAAAAATCAAATGAAAATGGATAAAAGATGAGTCTGAGGCCTGAACCTATGAAATGCGTAGAAGAAAACATTGGAGAAATGCTCCAGGGCATTTGCATGAGAAAAGACATTTTGTCTAAAACCTTAAAAACACAAGTAATCAAAGCAAAGAATAGACCATTGGGATTGCATCAAACTAAGCAACTTCCGCACCACGAAAGATAAACCAAAGAAGTGATGAGACAACCCACAGAATGTGAGCAACTATTCACAAACTATGCATCTGAGATGGGATTAATAACTAGAAATCGGACAGGCATGGTGGCTCACGCCTGTAATCCCAGCACTTTGGGAGGCCAGGGAGGCAGATCACCTGAGGTTGGGAGTTTGAGACCAGCCTGACCAACATGGAGAAACCCTGTCCCTACTAAAAATACAAAATTACCCGGGCATGATGGCACATGCCTGTAATCCCAGCTACTCAGGAGGCTGAGGCAGGAGGGGCCTTGAACCTGGGAGGGAGAGTTTGCAGTGGGACGAGATGGCACCACTGCACTCCAGCCTGGGCAATAGAGCGAGACTCCATCCCAAAACAAACAAAAACTTAGAAATATAAGGAGCTCGAACAACTCAATAATACAAATAATTTAATTAAAAAAGAGCAAAAGACATGAACAGACATTTCTCCACAAACAACACATACAAATGGCCATCACGTCTATGAAAAAGTGCTCAGTATCACTCATCATCAGAGAAATGCAAATTAAAATTAC
This sequence comes from Sapajus apella, assembly GCF_009761245.1. Classification (NCBI taxonomy): domain Eukaryota; kingdom Metazoa; phylum Chordata; class Mammalia; order Primates; family Cebidae; genus Sapajus; species Sapajus apella. Next base: position 1,049 of record NW_022446938.1, on the reverse strand, counting down.
AATGAGTTTTCATCTCACCTCATTAAAATGGCTTTTATTAGCAAGACAGGCAAAACAAATGCTGGCAAGAAGGTAGAGAAAGAAGAACACTGGTACCCTGTCAGCAGGAACGTAAATATATTTTACAAAGAAAAGTATGGAAGGTCTTAAAAAAAACTAAAAAGAGGCCAGGTGTGGTGGCTCATGCCTGTAATCCCAGCACTTTGGGAGACCGAGGCAGACACCTCACTTGAGGTCAGCAGTTTGCAAGCAGGCTAGCTACCCGGCGAAACCCTGTCTGTACAAAAAAATAGAAAAATTAGCCAAGCATGGTGGCGTGCACCTATAATTCCCAAGGACTTGGAAAGAGACTAAGAAAATGTGCAAATATTAGTTACAAAAATAAAGCAAGCTTTTAATTCATTAATGTTTCCTCTATTTATGAATTGTCATGGTTTAGCTGAGGTCAATGACAAGAAGGGCCCTTGTGTCAAAGAGGGAAAATTCCTACTATGGAGGCTGAGGTAGGAGAATCCTGTGAACCCAGGAGGTGGAGGTTGCAATGAGCCCAGATGGCGCCACTGCCCTCCTGCTTGGGCTACAGAGGGAAACTCCATCTCAAGGAAAAAAAAAAAGCTAAAAAGAGAACTTTCATAGTATCTAGCCATCTCACTGCTGGGTTTACACCCAAAGGAAAGGACACCAGTGTATCGAAGTGATATCTGCGCTCTCACGATTGGTGCAGCACAATTCACAGCAACCAAGGTGTGGAGTGAACCTACCTGCCCATCAGTGGATGGGTGGATAGAGAGAACGTAGCACATACACACAGTGGAGACCCCGCCTCCATAAAAGCAATAACGTCCTGTCACTTCCAGCCACCTGGATGGAACTGGAGGGCATTACAAGGATTGCCATTTCTTACCCACATGCAGGAGCTGGCAGGTGGACCTCATGAAGGTAGAGAGAATGGTGGCTACCAGAGGCCAGGAAGCAAAGGGGAGACGGTAACAACAACAAAAGGAATACAAATGTATCCGTGACCACTGGACTTTACACTTAAAAATGGT
>NW_022446937.1:0-2246 GCF_009761245.1 Sapajus apella | reverse complement strand
GTTACCCAGGCTGGAGTGCAATGGCGCGATCTCGGCTCACCGCAACCTCCGCCTCCTGGGTTCAGGCAATTCTCCTGCCTCAGCCTCCTGAGTAGCTGGGATTACAGGCACACGCCACCATGTCCAGCTAATTTTTTGTATTTTTAGTAGAGATGGGGTTTCACCGTGTTGACCAGGATGGTCTCGATCTCTTGACCTCGTAATCCACCCGCCTCGGCCTCCCAAAGTGCTGGGATTACAGGCTTGAGCCACTGCACCCGGCTATCATTAGCTTTTTAAATCCTATATTATTATTTATTTTTGAGGTGGAGTCTTGCTTTGTTACCCAGGCTGGAGTGCAGTGGCACGATCTCGGCTCACTACACCCTCTGCGTCCTGGGCTCAAGTAGTTCTCCTGCCTCAGCCTCCCGAGTAGCTGGGACTACAGGTATGTACCACTACGTCCAGCTAATTTCTTTTTGTTTCGAGATGGACTCTTGCTCTCTTGGCCAGGCTGGAGTGCAATGGCGCGATCTTGGCTCACTGCACCCTCCTCCTCTCGGGTTCAATCGATTCATCTGCCTCAGCCTCCCAAGTAGCTGGGATTACTGGTGCCCGCCACCAAGCCTGGCTAATTTTTATATTTTTTAGTAGAGACAGGGTTTCAACGTTTTGGTCAGGCTGGTCTCGAACTCCTGACCTCAGGTGATCCACCTGCCTTGGCCTTCCAAACTGCTGGGATTTACAGGTGTAAGCCACCACGCCTGGCCTACATTTTTTTTATCCTGTATTAGTTTCTCATTTCTGCTATACAAAATTACCTCTAACTTAGTGGCATAAAATAATACAAATTTATTATGTTACAGTTCTTTAGCATAATGTGGTGGCTCACACCTGTAATCCCAGCACTTTGGGAGGCCAAGGTGTGTGGATCACTTGAGGTCAGGAGTTTAAGACCAGCCTGGCCAACATGGTGAAACTCCATCTTTACTAAAAATACAAATATTAGGTCTTACTGTGTTGAAATCAAGGTGTCGGTAAGACTGTGCCTTCCTTGGTTCATGGCCCATTTCTCCATCTTAAAAAAGCCAGTAGTGGGCCAGGAGAATTTGCTTGAACCTGGAAGGCAGAGGTTGCAGTGAGCCAAGATCTAGCCGTGGCTCTTCAGCCTGGGCGACAAGAGTGAAACTCCGTCTGAAAAAAAAAAAAAGCCAGTAGTGTTCCACCTTCAGATCTCTCTACACGCCTCTGACACATCTGTTTCACTCTTACAAGATCCTTGTGATAATACTCTTACAAGGATCCTTGTGATAATCTCCACATTTCAGGATCCTTAATCACAGCTAAGAAATTCCTCTTGTCAGCTGAGTGCGGTGGCTCACGCCTGTAATCCCAGCACTTTGGAAGGCTGAGGTGGGCAGATCACGAGATCAAGAGATTGAGACCATCCTGACCAACATGGTGAAACTGTCTCTACTAAAAAAAAAAATACAAAAATTAGCTGGGTGTGGCAGCGCGGGCCTGTAACCGAGCTACTCGGGAGGCTGAGGGAGAAGAATCACTTGAACCGGGAGGCGGAGGTTGCAGTGAGCCCAGATTGTGCCACTGCACTCCCGCCTGGTGTCAGAGCGAGACTCTGTCTTTAAAAAAAAAAAATTCCACCGGGCGCGGTGGCTCAAGCCTGTAATACCAGCACTTTGGGAGGCCGAGGCGGGTGGATCACGAGGTCAAGAGATCGAGACCATCCTGGTCAACATGGTGAAACCCCGTCTCTACTAAAAATACAAAACATTAGCTGGGCATGGTGGTGCCTGCCTGTAATCCCAGCTATTCAGGAGGCTGAGGCAGGAGAATTGCCTGAACCCAGGAGGCGGAGGTTGCGGTGAGCCGAGATCACGCCATTGCACTCCAGCCTGGGTAACAAGAGCGAAACTCCGTGTCAAAAAAAAAAAAAATTCCCCTTTCATCTAAAGGAATTCACAGCCATTGGAGATTAGGACATGGATATTCTGGTGATGGTGGCATTATTCTACTTCTATTTTCTTTCTGAAACTCCCAATTATATGTATACTAGACCTTCTCAGAGTATCTTCTATGTCTCTTATTATCTCTTTTTAAAAATTTTTTTTTTTTTTACTTTTTTATTTTAAAAGAGATGGGTTTTGCCATGTTGGCCAGGCTGGTCTTAAACTCCTGACCTCAGGTGATCTACCCACCTTGGCCTCCCAAAGTGCTGAGATTACAGACGTGAGCCACCGTGCCCGGCC
>NW_022446936.1:0-2247 GCF_009761245.1 Sapajus apella | reverse complement strand
TTGTGAAGAAATCCAATGTCAGTGTTTACATATCAAGGGTTAATATACGCAAATAGTAGATGCTTTTGGGAAAATGTGGTGATTATGATAGCTTAAAATTTTACCTTGAATTAAAACAAGAAAGATGAATGTATTAGACTGAAGTGACTCAGCTCTGAAGTATGCATTTCATGGTACATAAGGTTCACAAAGTCTTCTTTAGAATGTTGTAGACTTAAAAGCATTCACCTTTATTTTGCTATAAATTATTATAGAATATTATTGCTATGATTTTTTTTTATTTTAGCAGACAATGAAGCCTTCTATATATAAAACACCTTTTAAGTAAAATGGGTTAAAATGAGTACTTAAAAAAATTTGTATGCCTTTTTATCCTCATTAACAATCATATCCCCTATTTTTTTCCTTCATTTTCAAAATAATAGAAAGGTCTGCCTTAATTGTCTTACAATTATCTTATGCTTTATCCTCTTAAGATATAGACCTTTCCTATTTGAGATTGACAAAAAATATTGAGATTTAACTAGTCCAGGAAAAAACAATAGTATGCTAGCCTTTGGTCCCTGGGTATTTTCATTACTGCTTTTGCTTCTTCTGACTGACACTGACAATGCCCACTGACACTGTGCAGTCTTCACCAGGTCTTCTGGTCACTTCAAGTTTCTGGTCTATCAAGTCACAAGTGGGCTCAGACACTGGCCTCTGGCTCTTTGCTTATGTTTTCATCTATCAAGGATCTATTTACTTACTTTCTCTGCATGTCTACAAAGGAATCCATGGTCCCAGAGTTTGGCAGATTATAGTGGTAGTTTTATCATGGTCCTAATGTTCCTACTTCGGTCTGGTAATCATTACTTTGCTACTTTTTTTAGACTCATTTTCTCCCTCTTCCCCTGTCGAACTTATGTATTGCCAGGGCAAGTAGGTACAGGTAACTATAATCAGTTGCAACACTAGTTTCTCTGATCTATGAACCCTTTCCAAAATTCAGTTTTCAAGACTAAAATTTTGAAAAATGCTGTAGGGATTTTTTAAAAAGTCTGCTAGAAATACTTATTTTAAAAATTATTCCATCTAACGGGAGGGGATAGTAACCTGGTTTTGTCTTGGTTGTGTCTTATGAATTGTTCCATCCTCCCCAGTTGAGCAATGTCCACCTAATTTTTATAATGAGTCTCAACTCCCTCCCACCTTCACACATTTTCAGTAGATGCCTTATCATTCCAAAGACAGATTAAGACGAGCTATTGGGTTACTCTTGCCTCTGCAGTCCTCTTTTAGGAGCCCTGAGGATGAGTATACTATCAAACATCCTGGAAGTCTGTAAATAGAAGTCAAGGAATTAAATAGCTTTATATGTCTTATTTTGCCCTATATTGCAAGGATATTATCCCTTGAACATTATGTTTTCCTTACTTTTGGAAGTGAGTAGCTATTTAATCTTGTTGTATTTTTTCCCAATTTAATAACTGGAAGACTACGGCAACGGGGTAAGGAGAGTATTTAGTTCTTCTAGGGCAAGATTGGAGTCAATATTGCCCTTACATCAGTAACTGCCCATGCTTACTCTGAATGATATACCAACTGAAATTAGTGATTTCCCTTTTGTGTACTAATTATAATTCTTTATATCTTATGTGTGTTTTAATACACTTTCAGTTGTTCTCAGGTGAATGTTCAGAATGCTGACTCTCCCAAATAGCTGGAATTATAGGCAGGCGCTACCACACCTGGACAATTTTTGTACTTTTAGTGGAGGTGGGATTCAGGGTTTAACCATGTTGGCCAGGCTGGTTTCAAACTCCTGACCTCAGGTGATCTGCCTGTATCAGCCTCACAAGGTGGTGGGATTACAGGCAGGAACCACCATGGAGGCTGAGGCAAGAGAATCACTTGAACCTGGGAAGCAGAGGTTGTAGTGAGCTGAGATCATGCCACTGCATTCCAGCCTGGGCAACAGAGCAAGACTCATCTCAAAAAAACAACAACAGCAAAAAAGAATGCTGACTCTCACATCTCTGGTGCTCTTCCTTTGCCAAATCCCTGGTCTAAAGTGCTTAAGAATTCCTACAGACACACTAGTCATCAAATAAATATGGAAAACATTCCATATATAATATCCCTTTTATGGAGGTTTATAACATACGTTAGAATTGAAAATCCTCTAAACCAACCTGTGGTAAAGAAATCTGCTTAACTTTGTTTTGCACTCTATTTCTCTCAGTTATTTTATCCTAGCAGCTTTTG
>NW_022446935.1:1030-2247 GCF_009761245.1 Sapajus apella | reverse complement strand
GGAAAGAGATATTTACAGCCATATACAGACTCTTAAGAATTAGCTTTAAGATCGCATCTAAATCATACGAGAAACGTCTCTTTCAAACTACTCCACTGTGTGTTCGTTGTCCTTAGGAAGTTGCGGGTATGTTTAGATTTAGCGAGTTAGAAACACGTTTCTCCAAAAACCTGCGTTTGGATATTCCTGAGTGAATGAGAGTGTAGGGTTTAATGAGAAATATCCGGCTCTAAAACAAAATCGGAGCTATCAAGCAGAAAGATTGTCAATCTGTATGTTTAACTTACAGAGAGAAACAGATGTGTGAACGTAGCAGTTCAGAAAAACTTTCTTTGGAGAATCTGGAAAGAGATAATTCCAGCCATATACACGCTCATAAGATTTAGCGGTAAGATCGCGTCTAAACCACAGGAGAAACGTGTCTTTCAAACTGCTCCACTGTGTGTTCGTTCACCTTCGGAAGTTGCATCTATATTTAGATTCAGCGAGTTAGAAACACGTTTCTTCAAAAAGCTGCGTGTCGATATTCTTCAGTGAATGGCAGTATACAGTGTAATGAGAAATATCTGGCTCTAAAACAGAAACGGAACTATGTAGCAGAATGATTTTCAAGGTGTATATTAAACTTACAGAGTAAAACAATTGTGTGAATGTAGCAGTTGAATAATCCTTTCTTTGGAGAATCTGAAAGAGATATTTTCCTCAATACAAAGACTCTTAAGAATTAGCTATAAGATCGCGTCTAAATCACATTAGAAACGTCTGCTTCAAATTGCACTGCTGTGTGTTCGTTGACCTTCGGAAGTTGCATCTATGTTTAAATTCAGCGAGTTAGAAACACGTTTCTCCAGAAAGCAACGTTTAGATATTCCTGAGTGAATGGGAGTATAGGGTGTAATGAGAAATATCGGGCTCTAAAACAACAACGGAGCTACGTAGCAGAATGATTGTCAAGGTGTATATTAAAGTTACAGAGTTAAACAATTGTGTGAATGTAGCAGTTCACTAACCCTTTCTTTGGAGAATCTGGAAAGAGATATTTCCAGCCATATACAGGCTCCTAAGAATTAGCTTTAAAATTGCATCTAAATCATACGAGAAAGGCCTCTTTCAAACTGCTCCACTGGGTGTTCGTTCACCTTAGGAAGTTGCATCTATGTTTAGATTCTGCGAGTTAGAAACACGTTTCTCCAAAAAGCTGCGTTTGGATATTCCTG
>NW_022446935.1:0-930 GCF_009761245.1 Sapajus apella | reverse complement strand
CGAGTTAGAAACACGTTTCTCCAAAAAGCTGCGTTTGGATATTCCTGAGTGAATGGGAGTATAGGGTTAAATGAGAAATATCTGGCTCTAAAACAAAAACGGAGCTATGCAGCTGAATGATTGTCAAGGTGTATGTTCGACTTACAGAGTTAAACAGATGTGTGAATGTAGCAGTTCAGAAACACTTTCTTTGGAGAATCTGGAAAGAGATAATTCCAGCAATACAGAGGCTCATAAGATTTAGCGGTAAGATCGCGTCTAAACCACAGGAGAAACGTCTCTTTCAAACTGCTCTACTGTGTTTGGTTCACATTAGGAAGTTGCATCTATGTTTAGATTCAGCGAGTTAGAAACAGGTTTCTTCTAAAAGCTGCGGTTGGATATTCCTGGGTTATTGGGAGTATAGGGTGTATTAAGAAATATCTGGCTCTAAAACAAAAACGGAGCTATGTAGGAGAATGATTGTCAAGGTGTGTATTCAACTTACAGAGATAGACAGATGTGTGAATGTAGCAGTTCAGAAACCGCTTCTTTGGAGAATCTGGAGAGAGATATTTCCAGCCATAAACAGGCTCATAAGTATTAGCGGAAAGATCGCGTCTAAACCACAGGACAAACGCCTCTTTCAAACTGCTCTGCTGTGTGTTCGTTTACATTAGGAAGTTGCATCTATGTTTCAATTCAGAGAGTTAGAAACACGTTTCTTCTAAAAGCTGCGTGTCGATATTCTTGAGTGAATGGGAGTATACAGTGTAATGAGAAATATCCGGCTCTAAAAGAAAAACGGAGCTATGTAGCAGAATGATTGTCAAGGTGTATATTAAACTTACAGAGGTAAACAATTGTGTGAATGTAACAGTTGAATAACCCTTTCTTTGGAGAATCTGGAAAGACATATTTCCAGCAATACACAGACTCTTAAGAATTAGC
>NW_022446934.1:0-2248 GCF_009761245.1 Sapajus apella | reverse complement strand
CTCAGCCCCCTAGGCAGAGGGTCCTAAGCAACCAATGGTGGGGGCCGCGGTGCTGGTACCCGCCCTCTAGCGTGGGCCTTGGGCACAGCCTCATATCCAGAGTGTCTGCAGTACCCAAGGGGGGTACCAGGGTGCTGCTGCCAGCACTCTGGTGGGGGCCGTGTACTCAGTCCCTAACCTGAGGGTTTGTAGCAGCCAGGGGTGGACGGGGTACTGCTACTCCTTCTCTGGCAGGGCACATGGGCACAGCCCCCTAGCCAGACTGTTTGTAGCAGTGAGGGGGGGCTGGGGTGCCGCTACCCACCCTCTGGCAGGGGCCATGGGCACAACCCCCTAACCAGAGGGTTCGTAGTAGCCAGGAGGGACCAGAGAGCTGCTATCCACCCACTGAGAGGGGCCGTGGGCTCAGCCCCCTAGCCAGAAGGCCCGAACCACCCAAGTGGGGGTCCTGGGTGCTACTACCCATCCTCTTGGCAGGGACCGTGTTCTCAGCCCCCTAGCCAGAGGGTCCTGCTACCCACCCTCTGGCAGGGGCTGTCAGCTCAGCCCCATAGCCAGAAGGTTCACAGCACCGGAGGGGGGTGCCGGGGTGCTGCTATCCACTCTGGCGGGAGCCGTGGGCTCAGCCCCCTAGCCAGAGGATCTGCAGCACCCAAGGGAGGGCGCCCGGGTGCTGCTGCACACCCTCTGGTGGAGGTCATTGAATCAGCCCTCTAGCCAGAGAATACGCAGCACCCAAGGGGGAGCAGGGTGCTGGTACCCGCTCTGTGGCAGGGGCTGTGGGCTCAGCGCCCTAGCCAGAGGGTCTGCAGCACCCAAGGGAAGGGGCCGGGGTGCTGCTACTCACCCTCTCATGGGGGCCGTGGACTCAGCCCCCTGGTCAGAGGGTATGCAGCACCCAAGGGGGAAGCCGGGGTTCTGCTACTCGCCTTCTGGCAGGGGACATGGGCACAGGCCCCCCGCCAGACTGTTCATAGCAGCCATGGGGGGCCAGGGTGCTTCTACCCACACTCTAGGGTGCTGTGCCCACGGTCCCAGCCAGAGAGTTCGTAGCAGTCAGGGGGGTCCGGGGTGCTGCTACCCGCCCACTACTGGGGTTCGTGGGCTCAGCCCCCTAGCCAGAGGGTTCGCAGCACCCAAGTGTGGGGGGCTGGGTTGCTGCTAACTGCCCTCTGGTGGGAGCGGTGGGCTCAGCCCTTTAGCCAGAAGGTCTGCAGCACCAAAGTGGGGGGACCTGTATGCTACTACCCATCCTCTGGCAGAGACCATGGGCTAAGGTCTCTAGTCAGAGGGTCTGCAGAACCCAAGGGGGGGTGCCAGGGTCCTAATGCTGGCCCTCTGACGGGGCCTGTGGGCACAGACCCCTAGGCAGAGGTTCCGCCGCACAAAAGGGGTGTGGCCGGGGTGCTGCTATCCGCCCTCTGGCAGGCACCGTGGGCTCAGCCCTGTAGCCAGAGGGTCTGCAGCACCGAAGGGTGGAGGCCGGAGTGCTGCTACTCGCACTCTGATGGGTGCCATGGGCACAGCTCCATAGCCAGAAGGTCCACAGCACCCAACTGCGGGGGCCAGGGTGTTTCTAAGAGCCTTCTGGGGGGAGCAGTGGGCACAGTCCCCTAGCCAGAGGGTCCGCAGCACCCAAGGGGTGAGACAGGGTGCGGCTACCCACCCTCTGGTGTGGGCAGGGGTAGGGACGTGGGCATGGGCTCAGCCCCCTAGGCAGAGGGTCCACAGCATCCAAGGTGGGCATCCGGGGTGCTGCTACCCACCCTTTTGTGGGATCCATAGGCTCAGCCCCCAAGAAAGAAGGTCCGCAGCACAGAAGGGGGGGCCGGGGTGCTGCTACCCGCCCACTGGCGGAGTCTGTGGGCTCAGCCCCCTAGGAAGAGGGTCTGCAGCACCCAAATGGGGGGCCAGGATGCTGCTACCCGCCCACCAGTGGGGGCTGTGGGCTCAGCCCTTTAGCCAGAGGGTCCACAGCACCCAAGTAGGGGAGCCTGGGTGCTACTACCTGTCCTCTGGAGGGGACCGCGGGCACAGCCCCCTATCCAGAGGGTCCGCAGAACCCAAGGGGAGAGACCGGGGCTCTGCTACCCACCGTCTGGCAGGGGCCTTCGGCTCAGCCCCATCGTCAGAGTCTGCAGCACCCGAGGGTGGGGCCGGGGTGTTGCTACCCGCTCTCTGGTGGGGACTGTAGGTTCAGCCCCCTAGCCAGAGTGTCTGCAGAACCCAGAAGGGGCAGCCGTGGGCT
>NW_022446933.1:0-2248 GCF_009761245.1 Sapajus apella | reverse complement strand
AAAAAAAAAAAAAAAAAAAATGGCAGCTGTCTTTAAAAGTTGTTACTACCTGTAGTAGGTAATTGATTCAGGCAGAGAAGAAGGACTTTGCAGCGTTATCTCTTCCCGTTAGCTGTGGATTAGATTCTCTACACAGTGTTGCATATTGCATATTACAATTTCTAGTTGTTGATAGTACAAATGCTGTTGGCTTTAATATAGGAATTTCTCTAGTCTTCCCTCAAATAATTCAATACTCTGAATATTTAATGTGTGTTACATTTTTTATAGTTTAAGACAATTTGAGATTGTATTATTATGCTTAAAAGGGAGTTGTAAAGAGCTAAAACATTCTTTGTAAGACTTTCCTCTCCTGCATCTGATTTAAATTGTCTTAAAAGTATTTTAAAGAATTTTTTTCTTTTTGAGATGGAGTTTTGCTCTGTAGCCCAGGCTGGAGTGCAGCGGTGCGATCTCTGCTCACTGCAGCCTCCATCTCCTTAGTCCCAGTTCAAGCAATTCTCCTGCCTCAGCCTTCTGAGTAGCTGAGATTGAAGGCACATGCCAGCATTCCCAGCTACATTTTGTATTTTTAGGAGAGACAGGGTTTCACCATGTTAGCCAGGCTGGTCTTGATCTCTTGACCTAGTGATCTGCCTGCCTTGGCCTCCCAAAGTGCCGGGATAAGAGGTGTGAGCCACTGCGCCCGGCCTCTTTGATGAAATTTTTAAAAATCCAAATCGAGATTGTTTTGTTTTCGTCTCCCCCCTGTTGAATTCCACTAAAGTACAGCACACACATCCACACACAGTTATCTGTGCAGTGCTTCTTCAGAGTTCATTTAGTTGTACTTCACGCTGATTGAATTACTGGTGTTATCCTTCAGTGGGTAAGGCTGGATGAATTCTAATCAGCTTACTATTTTTGTCTTCATGTAGCACATAGTTTTTAAAATGTATAAATAAATTTGCTCTTAATGTTTATGAAGTATTTATGGCTTAAAAAATTCCTTTCCCCCCCCCTTTGATGAACAGCCCAGTGGGGAATAACATCATGTTGTCACTTCCTCTTAGCTTTTCAGGAAGAAATGCTTCCTTTCCTCTGGTGGGTTTTTTTTTTTTTTTTTTTTTTTTTCTTCTGAGATAGAGTATCACTGTCACCCAGGCTGAGCATATTGGTGCAGTCTCGACTCACTGCCACCTCCATCTTCCGGGCTCAAGCAGTTCTTCTTCCTCAGTCTTCCCGGGGTAGCTGGGATTATAGACGTGTGCCACCAGGCCTGGCTAATTTTTTTGTATTCTTAGTAGAGACAGGGTTTTACCATGGTGGCCAGTCTGGGCCTCCTAACCTCAAGGGATCTGCCCACCTCGGCCTCTCAAAGTCTGGGATTACAGACATGAGCCACTATGCCTAGCCTTTTCCGCTGGTTTATAGTTGTGATTCAGCAATCCAATCTTTTAACCATAACCTTGGTGGTGGTATAAAAACCAATTTTTATCCATTGTTTTTATAGAAGGTATATATTATCTCTCATGGAGAAATCCCCCTTCGGTTTATCACTGGAATATTTTTTTCCTTAGCTTTAATGGAATGTCACTTTTGAGGTTTTTCTTGCTTATCATGCCCCAGAGCACTGAATACGAAAGAATAATATATTTAAGATTACTAGTATTGAAGTATGCTAAAATGGTTCTGAATATTTAGAATGTATTTTTACGAACTTTTTGCTTATTTTGTTATGAGTATTTTTCTTACTAATTTGTATAGCAAACACAATCCACCCTTTTTTGTGGAGACAGGATCTTGCTCTGTCACACAGGCTGGAGTGCTGTGATACGATCTTCGCTCACTGCAGCCTCTACCTGTTGGACTCAGGAGGTGATCCTCCCACCTCAGCCTCTAGAGTAGCTGGGACCACAGGCACATGCCACCATGCCCAGCTAATTTTTCTATTTTTTTGTAGAGACCGAGTTTCACCATGTTACACAGGCTGTTTCAAACTCCGGGCTTAAGCCATCTGTCTGCCCTGGCCTCCCAAAGTGCTGGGAATGTGGGTGAGAGCCACACGCCTAGCCACAAATTTTTTTTTCCCCCATTTATTTATTTTATTGCATTTTAGGTTTTAGGGTACACGTGAAGAACATGCAAGATTGTTGCATAGGTACACACGTGACAGTGTGATTTGCTGCCTTCCTCCCCATCACCTACATCTGGCATCTCTCCCCTTGCTATCTCTCCCCAACTCCCCACCCCCCACCGTCCCTCCCCT
>NW_022446932.1:0-2248 GCF_009761245.1 Sapajus apella | reverse complement strand
GTAGAACGATTTGTAATCCTTTGGATATATACCCAGTAATGGGATTGCTGGGTCAAATGGAATTTCTATTTCTAGGTCCTTGAGGATTCGCCACACTGTCTTCCACAATGGTTGAACTAATTTACAATCCCACCAACAGTGCAAAAGTGTTCCTGTTGCTCCACATCCTCTCCAGCATCTGTTGTCTCCAGATTTTTTAATGATCGCCATTCTAACCGGCGTGAGATGGTATCTCAATTTAGTTTTAATTTGCATTTCTCTGATGACCAGTGATGATGAGCATTTTTTCATATGTTTGTTGGCCTCACGTATGTCTTCTTTTGAGAAGTGTCTGTTCATATCCTTTGCCCACTTTTGAATGGGCTTGTTAGTTTTTTTCTTGTAAATCTGCTTTAGTTCTTTGTAAATTTTGGATATCAGCCCTTTGTCAGATGGGTAAACTGCAAAAATTTTTTCCCAATCTGTTGGTTGCCGATTCACTCTATGATGGTTTCTTTTGCTGTGCAGAAGCTGTGGATTTTGATTAGGTCCCATTTGTCTATTTTGGCTTTTGTTGTCAATGCGTTTGGCGTTTTGGTCATGAAGTCCTTGCCTACACCTACGTCCTGAATGGTTTTGCCTAGATTTTCCTCTAGGGTTTTTATGGTGTTAGGTCTTATGTTTAAGTCTTTAATGCATCTGGAGTTAATTTTAGTGTAAGGTGTCAGGAAGGGGTCCAGTTTCTGCTTTCTGCACATGGCTAGCCAGCTTTCCCAACACCATTTATTGAACAGGGAATCCTTTCCCCATTGCTTGTTTTTGTTTGGTTTGTCAAAGATCAGATGGTTGTAGAAAGGTTGTGTTGCCTCCGAGACCTCTGTTCTGTTCCATTGGTCTATGGCTCTGTTTTGGTACCAGTACCATGCTGTTTTGATTACCGTAGCCTTGTAGTATAGTTTGAAGTCTGGTATTGTGATGCCCCCCGCTTTGTTCTTTTTGCTTAGAATTGACTTGGCTCTGCGGGCTCTCTTTTGGTTCCATATGAAGTTTAAGGTGGTTTTTTCCAGTTCTGCAAAGAAGGTCATTGGTAGCTTGATGGGGATAGCATTGAATCTGTAAATTACTTTGGGCAGTATGGCCATTTTCACGATATTGATTCTTCCTAACCATGAACATGGAATGTTTCTCCATCTGTTTGTGTCCTCTCTTATTTCGTTGAGCAGTGGCTTGTAGTTCTCCTTGAAGAGGTCCTTTACATTCCTTGTTAGTTGTATTCCTAGGTATTTTATTCTCTTTGTGGCAATTGTGAATGGAAGTTTGTTCTTGATTTGGCTCTCTTTAAGTCTGTTACTGGTGTATAGGAATGCATGTGATTTTTGTACATTGATTTTGTTTCCTGAGACTTTGCTGAACTTGCTTATCAGTTTCAGGAGGTTTGGGGCTGAGACGATGGGGTCTTCTAGATATACAATCATATCGTCTGCAAATAGAGACAATTTGACTTCCTCCTTTCCTATTTGAATGTCCTTTATTTCTATTTCTTGCCTGATTGCTCTGGCTAGAACTTCTAATACTATATTGAATAGCAGTGATGAGAGCGGGCATCCTTGTCTGGTGCCACATTTCAAGGGGAATGCTTCCAGTTTTTGCCCATTCAGTATGATATTGGCTGTTGGTTTGTCATAAATAGCTTTTATTATTTTGAGATACGTTCCATTGATACCTAGCTTATTGAGTGTTTTTAGCATAAAGGGCTGTTGAATTTTGTCAAAGGCCTTCTCTGCATCAATTGAGATAATCATGTGTTTTTTGTCTTTGGTTCTGTTTATGTGGTGAATTACGTTTATAGACTTGCGTATGTTGAACCAGCCTTGCATCCCCGGGATGAAGCCTACTTGATCGTGGTGGATAAGCTTTTTGATGTGCTGTTGCAATCGGCTTGTCAGTATTTTATTGAAGATTTTTGCATCTGTGTTCATCATGGATATTGGCCTGAAGTTTTCTTTTCTTGTTGAGTCTCTGCCGGGTTTTGGAATCAGGATGATGTTGGTCTCATAAAATGATTTGGGAAGAATTCCCTCTTTTTGTATTGTTTGGAATAGTTTCAGAAGGAATGGTACCAGCTCCTCTTTGTATGTCTGGTAGAATTCAGCTGTGAACCCTTCTGGACCTGGGCTTTTTTTGGGTGGTAAGCTCTTAATTGCTGCCTCAACTTCAGACCTTGTTATGGGTCTGTTCAGGGTTTCGGCTTCTTCCTGGTTTAGGCTTG
>NW_022446931.1:0-2248 GCF_009761245.1 Sapajus apella | reverse complement strand
AAAGTTATTAGTAATTTTAAAGATCACTGAGAAAGGAAAAGCAAAGCATTACAAGTTCCATCATAGAAAATCATTTAAGTTTTTGTTTTTGACAGTCTCACTCCATCACCAAGCCTGGAGTGCTGAACGTTATTGTCCTTAAACACAATAATCTAATCAATCACCATCACAACAAAAGCCCCCCCAACATAATATGTTTCACTTATAGAAAGCACTGACATTTATAAAATTGTCATAGTCAATTTATAAAACTGTAATAGCAAATTATTTTTACTCAGAATAGTACTAAATTAACAATATAAAAAAATAGACTGGTATGGTGGCTCATGTCTATAATCCCAGCACTTTGAAAGACCGAGGAGGGCAGATCACCTGAGGTCAGGAGTTCAAAACCAGCCTGGCTAACATGGTGAAACCCCATCTCTACTAAAAATACAAAAATTAGTCGGGTGTGGTAGTGCACACCTGTAATCCCAGTTACTAAGAAGGCTGAGGCAGAACAATCGCTTGAACCTGGGAGGTGAAGTTTGCAGTGAGCTGAGATCATACCACTGTACTCCAGCCTAGGTGACAGAGCGAGCATCTGTCTCCAGGGGAAAAAAAAAGCTTGAGTTATCCTTACACCACATATGTGCATATTGATAAATCAAGAGTGCCTATACTGAGCTTCTACAAAAGATTTTTGGGGAGGTGAAGGAAGGAGCAGTTCCATCATTTTAAAAGATTAATTTTTAAAAGCTTAAAGATTAATCTGTGATTTTAAAAAGGATTTCACAACGCTTTTACCTGTTGTATTTGTTCTTAGCTGAGTAACTTCAGTTGTATGGTGAGTACGAAGTTCTGGTCTGTAAAAACAAAGTCGATGTTGGTATTATAATAGAGCATTTAGAAGAAATCTTCAGGTCTTACTTGCACAGCTGTGCACTTATTATTATTATTATTATTATATTATTATTAAGACAGAGTCTTATTCTGTCACCCAGGTTGGAGTGCAGTGGCACGATCTCAACTCACCGCAACCTCTGTCTCCCAGGTTCAAGCAATTCTCTTCAGTCTCCTGAGTAGCTGGGACCACAAGTGCGCATGACCACACCCACCTAATTTTTGTATTTTTAGTACACATGAGGTTTTGCCATGTTGGTCAGGCTGGTCTCCAACTCCTGACCTTAGGTGATCCACTCGCCTCAGCTTCCCAAAATGCTGGGATTATAAGCATGAGCCACAGTGCCCTGCCAATTTTTAAACATGGTCAATTCTGCTTCATTTTATAGTAAAAAAAAAATCATTTTGGTGACTTGAATTTTGCAAATAGCAATTTTCAGACATTCAGGCGAGACCACCTGGAGGTCTCCAAAGTCATCATTTTTATAATATGCAAGTCATTTTTTCCCCCAAACGAGCTCAATTCTGTTTCTGAATCTTAGATGAACTGTCCCACAGCACAGCAAAAAAAGCAGCTTGCTGTATCATCTTAACCTTTCCTCTCCCTTATAGCTCAGTCCTAATAAATATACACAGATGCACAACCCCAATCAGTAAGTAAGACTCTACCCACTTCAACATTCCTTCCATGAGTAGAGGCCTTTTGTTCCTACCCCCACACTCAAACCACCCATGTAAATCAAGCAGAATAACCTTTCTAAAGGGCAGATCCAAATTATTTTAAGAGGAAACTGCTATGAGACCATTTAATGACTGCCACTGCTTCCGTAGGTTCTAAGGCCTTCCTCCACTCGGCCACACGTCTATCTATGCAATCCCACCACACCCAAATGGCACTCCTCACTCTACACAGAATGGGTGAGGTATGTGAATATGTGAGCATATTTGACACCTCCCTGCCTTTACTCATACTTGAAACATGTTCCCTCTCTCTTCACTTTTTATAAGTGAAGCAGATTATGCTGTGAGGCTTTTGTTGTGATGGTGATTGATCAGATTATTTTGTTTAAAGACAATAAAGTTCAGCACTCCAGGCTGGGCAATGGAGTGAGACTGTCTCAAGAACAAAAACTTAGATGGTTTTCTTTGATGGAACTTGTAACACTTTGCTTTTACTTTCTCACTGATCTTTAATGAGAAAGTAACTGGATGTGCCATCCTTGCCTTCTTCCCCAAAAATGCTCAATAACTTTTCATTGCATTTTTCTTGGTATTAAAGCCTCCCAAGGACAGCGTTCTTGTCAGATCCAATTTTGCACTCTGATGCTTATGCTAAATAAATTTGTTCAATAAGTGAATCTAAATA
>NW_022446930.1:0-2248 GCF_009761245.1 Sapajus apella | reverse complement strand
TCCTCAAATGTTTGGCCTCCACTTGCTGTAAGGTCACACTCTGTTCTTAGCGTGTTGTCTGAACCATTTTATGACTGTGGGGTGAGCCATTAAATGAAAATTATATATCTTCTCAAATTGAATCCCATGGTTGATCACGCATTATTTTTCTGATTATGGTAATTGACTTTTCTTGGCATGTTCATTACTAGTAATATTCAAAGCCATTTCATTTACATGTTTGATGCTTCACTTTTTGTTGCTGTGACACTTTTTCTTCTCTTGAGTCTTCCCACGAGCATTATAACATGATCTGTTATCCAGGCTCTGTTGTCATTAATAAATACGTATGTTAAAAGCTATGTATTCTTTTTACAGCACACATAATTTTCTCTTTTATAGGGATGAACACACACTGCTGATCTACCCCTGCTCATGAGAACCTATGCATAAGTATTATATTTTCATTTATTTGACTAATACATTCTATCATTCTCCCTTCAAAGTTTTTACCCCCGAGAAGACCTGGACAAGCTCTTCTGCATCTGTTCAAACCATAAACTCAAAAACCACATGGTGAGTAAAAGATCACCTGGTTCTGGATTTTGGGTCCAGCTCTGCCCCTCCAGTGTCCCACAGCACCTCAGCCCACCTGTCCAGGTTCCATCAAAGTTCAGCTCCTGCACAGTAAAGGCAGCAATTGAGTGAGGAGAGAACTGCAAATGAGAGACCATATCTGAAAACTGTTCATGTGACAGAGGATTACTATCAAGTACATAAAATAAACTCAACTGAGCTGCAAATAATAATGTGATTAGTAATGGGTGAATAATATGAATATCCTTCTCTCAAAAGAATAAATGAAAAAGGGTAGATAGATAGATAGATAAGGAAATATACATACATATGTTGCTAGAAATCACTAATATTCAAAAATGCAAATTCACAATAAGAGGCCTTTTCATTCTTCATTTTTGCTTGAAACCCAGCAAAGCAATAAAATAAAATAAAATAAACAACAGAAGCTGGCCAGGATGCATAGAAAGATAAACACTTTTCTTTTTCTTTTTTTTTTACTACCCACCCCTCCACCAGAAAGATAAACTCTTATAGACCACTGGTGGAAGTGTAAATTAGTGCAGCCATCATGGGAAAAATAGAACTACCATGTAATTCAGCAATCCAACTGCTGAGTATATATCTATCTAAATAATTAAAGTAAAAAACTAATATTGAAGAGATACTTGTACGCTCGTGTTTATTGCAGCATTATTCACAATAGCTAACATATGAAATCAACATACGTGTCCATCAACAGATGAATAGATAAATAAAACATGGTATTTTTACACAATGGAATGTTACTCAGCCTTAGAAATGGAATTCTGTTGTTTGAAGCAACATGGATGGAAGTGGACACAATTATGTGGAGTGATACCAGCCAGATGCAGAAAAATACATATTGCATTTTCTCAATGTTACGTGGAAGTTGAAGAAAGCTGATCTTCTAGCAGTAAATAGTAGAGTAGTGGTTATGAGATGCCAGGAATAGGAAGAGACTGAGAGATAAGAAGAGGTTTGTTGACAAATGCACAGTTACAGGTAGACATGAGGGATGTGCTCTGGTGTCCTACCGCACAGTAGGGCACCTCCAGAAAACAATATATGGTAATTTATGTCTACAAGTAGCCAGAGAGAGAATTTTGTATGCTACCTACACAAAGAAATGTTAGTATCTAATCTGGTGAATTTGCTCGTTGTTCTGATTTGGTCATACCACATAGCACACATGTACAGAAAAGTCACACTGTACCCCATAAATATAAACAGTTATTATGTGCCAACGCTAAAAAATTATTTAATTAAAAAGAACTTTATTGGCATATATTACAAATGATTCAACACACAGACAGGAATAATAACATTTTTCTTTGAAATGGTGAATTTTCTAACAAGGTAGTTACGTTCATTTGAACAAAACCGTGTATTTGATCGTGGTAAGAATAGACAGACTTGTGTGTATAACAATATATTTTCATTTTAGGCTTCTACTTAATACTATCAATGCAAATAATTTTAAAACAGCTAAGTAAAAAGATTATCGTTGAGGAAATGTGTCTGCGGTGTGTGATGTGTGACTTTTTTCCTGTACACTGCCCTGTCCATGGTGGATGTGTGGTGTGTGTGTCCGTGTCTGTGTGTATTTACTCTGCTTGGGGTTTACTGTGATTCTAGGATCTGTAGTCCTGTGTATTTCACAAAACTGGGA
>NW_022446929.1:0-2249 GCF_009761245.1 Sapajus apella | reverse complement strand
AGAGAAACATCTGTGTTGAGCTGAGCTCATCCTGGTGCAATGAGGAAGCTGAGGAAGAGGCAACAGCAGTCGTAGAAGCCAGCTGAGGTGCACGCAGCCCTGCAAGGCTGAGTCCGTGTTGGGACTGGGGAGGGCAGAATGGGAGGTTTGTGAAATAGACAGTAGTGTGGGCTGCCACTTTGCACAGATGACGAGGTGGGAAGCATGGGTAAGTGCTCCCTCTCAGGTAAGTTGACTTGAACCTGGTACTGCCCACTGTCTTCAACGGTCAGGTTCTCAATCCTCATGGATGACATGCTGGGCACTTGGACCCTCTGCTTGAAATTATCCTGAAGGTTGAACCGGGTTGGACAGTTGGTCCCCCGGGGGACTTGCAGCATGACTATGTAGTCTGATTCAGGCCCAACGCCACACAAGACCTCCAGCTCGGATCCTGGAGCTATGCCTGGCTTTTTGATCCTGTGAAACAAGACGGAACCTCCTTGGATTCACTTCAGATGAACCTGGGATTCAGAATCCTTCACTGCAGCAGAGCTCCAGTTCCCGGGCAATGGAAACAGTAAACAGGAATGCTTGCTCACTGAGAACAAATGAGAGAACCACAGAACTTTCCAATTGAAATGGAATCCACTACTTCTATCTTATTGATTTCAGGAAGGTAGTCGGTGTAATAAAATTGAGGTAGACGTGTTTAAATTTCTAATTTAAGTCCCAATTTGCTCTTCTACAAAAAGTGTCTGGTAACACTTCCCTCACAGTGCCGCTGTTCTGGTGAAACAGGATTAAGTCCTAAGCACTTAGTGCCATGTCTGGATCACAGAAAGTGCTGGATCCGGCCAGGCTTGGTGGCTCATGCCTATAATTCCAGCACTTTGGGAGGCCTAGGCAGGTGGATGACAAGGTAAGGGGCAGGAGAATGGCTGGAACCCAGGAGGTAGAAATCGCAGTGAGTTGATATTACACCACTGTGCTGCAGCCTGAGTGACAGAAAAAGACTCCAAAAACAAACAAACAAACAAAAACAAGAAATGTGCTGGATCCATGGTTTCTCTTTCCTGGGAGCAGGGCCCTAATTATTTCAGCCAGGGTACCATCCAGGCTCCCTCCCTTGCTCCTGCTGCAGGGTTGTGACCATGAACTACATCAGGGCCTTGTCTCAGCTCTGACCTGCTCCAAGGCCACTACCCTAAGCCTCTGATCAGCCCCAGGGAGCTTGATGATGTCTCCACCCTCATTCTGTTCATCTCCCAGATCACTGCTGGACCAGGGGAAGGCGCCACAGAGGCCACCTCCTCTCTCCATTCAAAGGTATGGGATTTGCCTGGTTTGCCACTGCCTGTTAGTGTAACCCACTTACTGAGTCAGGAAGTTCTTTCTTGTACCTGACCTGCCTCCTTCCTGCTTAATTTAAATTGAACAATGCCTTACCCTCACTGGAGACAGAGAATAGCTTATGCCATGGCTTCAAGGGCAGCACCCTGTCAAATGGGTTCTTCTTGTTAATTAATGCACTCAACCAAGCCTCTACTGAGAGCAAGGCCCTGGGGACATGTCCGGGAGTCAGATGGGATCCATACCATGGGGAATCACATTCACATTGGTCAGGAAAGACTCAATAGGAACATCCTCATCACAAGGTTGAATCTCACAAAAGCTATATATAGAACAAATGATGCAAAGCAGTTCAAAGGAGGGAGAGGCTACTTCTCACTGGTGGAATCAGGAAAGGCTTCATGGAGGAGGTGTCATATGGGCTCCTTCTTCATGCTTAAGTGTCTTTGTTCCTTCAGCTGTCTTAGAGGTAACTGAAGGAGTCACCTTAAGAACCTACATCACTGTGGTCAGGGCAGTGCCTATTTCTACCTTTGGCCATGCAAGTCAGTGTTCTCTCAAATTCAAATTCCCTCTGCATCCCTTTCTGCCTTTCTGCCATTCCTTCTTCTTGTCCAGTCCAGGAGGCAGTTCTTGTTTGGGAACTGTTTGGTTAGGAAAACTATGTAAGTAAGAGGTTTTGGGAGGAACCTGGAGAGAGAGAATAAGCCATGTGACTGGAGGCCAGTGACACTGGACAGTCAGCCAGTAGACCTTCCATACTGACAAAATGACAGAAACATTGAAAAAGTCTCAATGTTCTCCATGTTCATTTATCCTGTCCTAAGACATATATACACACACACATCAACTGCCAAGCCTTTTGTAAGCGTTTATTATACTCAGGATCCTGGTGCCAGTAATGTTTTGGGGACATA
>NW_022446928.1:0-2250 GCF_009761245.1 Sapajus apella | reverse complement strand
CATGCATACCCCCTGCCTTTCCCCATGGTCATTTGTGAGTCCTGCACTAAATGGCCTTCAGTCCAGAGACCAGACATCAGACAGCAATCTGGAACTCTTCCTTGAGACCTCCAGAAGAGGAAAATGCCTGCTATGGAGGCTGCAGGCTGAACACAGTGACTCTCCAGGCAAACAGCTGGAACTGAACTGAGCAAAATCTCCAGCCAGAAAGAAAACTTCCCAATCAACTCTTCCCTGACCCCATTTTACAGATGGAAACATTAAGGCTCAGAGGAGAGAAGACAGAGCAGGCATTGGAACCATAGTCCCCTGGCTCCAAAGCCAAGTTCTGTCCACCCAGCCAGGGTCCATCCTTCCTTCTATTAATGTTTATAACAGTATGTGCTGGGCACTCTTGTTAGGCCTTTTTACACATATCACTCAGTCTGCTTTTCCCATTCGTTTGACAAGGGTTTATTGAGCTCCTACTGTGTGCAGGAGCTGGACTCGATACTAGGGACATCTTGGTAAAAAACTCAGGCAAAGTCTACCCACCTGGGGTTCTAACAAGACAAAGAGAGGGTTGGCGCCATGGGCAAGGCTGTGAAGGCAACGAATGAAATGGTGGGGTCAGAGAGGAAGGGCGGTCAGGGATGCTCTCTGCATGGAAGGGGCATCTTCTTGGCTTTGAGACCCAAATGCGAAAATGCCTGTGAGCAGCAGGCCATGCCCACTAAGTAACAGAGCTGAGCCACACCCCTCCATAGATGCCAAACCAAACACCAGATCAGGCCAGCAATGAGGGACAAAGACCATGGCCTGCAAGGGTCTTGCCACCCGAGCTCACAAGGGGATTTTTGTTATGCTTCCTTTATTAAGATGATGATGATGATGATGATTATGGTGGGGTTGGGGGTCCTTAGTGCACAAGAAACACTCTAGGAACCATAAGTCAAGACCGAGGCTGCAATCCCTGCTCTGCCCTTGCTGCGTGACCTCGGGCTGCTATCGCCACCTCTCAGAGACTCAGCTTCCTTCCCCTTCTGTAAAATGGAGACTCTAATAATACCCACCTGGCAAGGGGGTTCAGGGAAGTCAGTGAGCTCCTTCATGTAAGGAGCTGATGTCTGCATGTGGCCCCGGGTCAGAGATTTGTAATGGGGATTGAAATTACTGATAAGTGGCCAGGCATGTTGGCTCACACCTTTAATCCCAGCACTTTGGGAGGCCAAGGCAGGTGGAACACCTGAGGTCAGGAGTTTAAGATTAGCCTGGCCAACGTGGTGAAATCCCATCACTACGAAAAAGACAAAAATTAGTTGGGCATGGGGGTGTGTCCCAGCTACTTGGGAGGCTGAGGCAGAGGAATCACTGGAACTTGAGAGATGGAGGTTGCAGTGAGCTTAGATCATGCCACTGCACTCCAGCCTGAGCAACAAGACTGAAACTTTGTCTGAAAAGAGCAAGCAAGCAAGCAAGCAATTACTGATAACCTTACAGATTGTCAGAGGTACACAAGGGACTCAGAGGGGGACCACACCCATCCTTTCACACACAGAGAGGAGAGCAACCTACCTACCCAAGACCACACAGCCACCGGCTGTCAGCAACTGCATCACCCCAGCCTCTCCATTATGGCCCAGGCCTTCTGACCTGCCCTGGAAGGGCCCTTGGGCCTCCCGCTACCACCTCCTCCCTGTTCCTCAATTTAGCTCTTCTCTGTGGCCACTGGTTATGGCCAAAGGCTAGGGATCTTATGAGTTTGAGGCAGCCTGAGCATCTGTCTGTGCTTTCACCCAGAGCCAGAGCACCAGGCCCCATGCATATCAGCTGTGATTCTCTACGGGTTCAAAACCACCTAAAGGCTGGCTGGTTGTGCATGTGGAAGAGGGGGTGCTGTTCTTCCCCCAGGTTGACAACATGATAGATTAAAAAGTACATGGGAGGCTGGGTGCAGTGGCTCAGGCCTGTAATTTCAGCACTTTGGGAGGCTGAGGCCGGTGGGTCACCTGAGGTAGGAGTTCAAAACCAGCCTGACCAACACGGTGAAACCCCATCTACTAAACATACAAAAATTAGCTGGGCGTGGTGGCACTTGCCTGTAATCCCAGCTACTCGGGAGGCTGAGGTGAGAGAATCACTTGAATCCAGGAAGCAGAGGTTGCAGTGAGCCGAGGTCACACCACTCCACTGCAGCCTGGGTGACAGAGTGAGACTTCGTCTCAAAAAAAAGAAAAGTGCATGGGCTCTGGAGGCAGAGAGACGGAATTG
>NW_022446927.1:609-2340 GCF_009761245.1 Sapajus apella | reverse complement strand
TGTTTTAGAGACAGATACTTCTCATTACACCCTATACTACCATTCACTCAGGAATATCCTAACGCAGCTTTTAGAACAAACGTGTTTCTAACTCGCTGAAACGAAACATAGATACAACTTCTTAAGTCAACGAACACACTGCACAGCAGTTTGAAATAGACGTTTCTCCTGTGGTTTAGACTCGATCTTATGCTAATTCGTATGACCCCATATATGGCTGGAAATACCTCTTTCCAGATTTTCCAAAGAAAGGGTTTCTGTACTGCTACATTCACACATCTGTTTAACTGTGTAAGTTGAATATTCACCTTGACAATCATTCTGCTACATAGCTCTGTTTTTGTTTTACAGGCAGATATTTCTCATTACACCCTACACTCCCTTTAACTCAGGAATATCCAAACGCAGCTTTTAGAAGAAACGTGTTTCTAATTCGCTGAATCGAAACATAGATGCAACTTCCTAACGTGAACGAACACATAGAAGAGCAGTTTGAAAGAGACGTTTCTCCTGTGGTTTAGATGCGATCTTACCGCTAATTCTTATGATCCTGTAGATGGCTGGAAATATCTTTTTCCAGATTCTCCAAAGAAAGGTTTTCTGAACTGCTACATTCACACATCTGTTAATCTCTCTAAGTCGAATATATACCTTGACAAACATTCTGCTACATAGCTCCGTTTTTGTTTTACACCCAGATATTTCTCATTACACCCTATACTCCCATTCACTCACGAATATCCAAACGCAGCTTTTAGAACAAACGTGTTTCTATCTCGCTGAATCGAAACATAGATGCAACTTCCTAAGGTGAACGGACACATAGCAGAGCAGTTTGAAAGAAATGTCTGTCCTGTGTTTTAGACGCGATCTTACCACTAATTCATATGATCCTGTATATGGCTCGAAAAATCTCTTTCCAGATTCTCCAAAGAAAGGTTTTCTGAACTGCTACATTCACACATCTGTTTAACTCTCTAAGTCCAATATATACCTTGACAAACATTCTGCTACATAGCTCCGTTTTTGTTTTAGATCCAGATATTTCTCATTACACCGTATATTCCCATTCACTCAAGAATATCGAAACGCAGCTTTTAGAAGAAACGAGTTTCTAACTCGCCTAATCGAAATATAGATGCAAATTCCTAGGGTCAAAGAACACACAGCAGAGCAGTTTCAAAGAGACGTTTCTCCTGTGGTTTAGACGCGACCTTAAAGCTAATTCTTATGAGCCTGTATATGGCTGGATATACCTCTTTCCAGATTCTTGAAAGAAGGTGTTTCTGAACTGCTACATACACAGGTCTGTTTACCTCTGTAAGTTGAATATACACCTTGACAATAATTCTGCAACAGAGCTCACATTTTGTTTTAGAGCCAGACATTACTCATTACGCCCTATACTCCCATTCACTCAGGAATATCCAAACGCAGCTTTTAGAAGAAACATGTTTCTAACTAGCTGAATCTAAACATAGATGTAACTTCCTAAGGTGAAAAACACAAAGAAGAGCAGTTTGAAAAAGACGTTTCTCCTGTGGTTTAGACGCGATCTTACCGCTAATTCTTTTGAGCCTGTATATGGCTGGAAATAATCTTTCCAGATTCTCCAAAGAAAGGGTTTCTGAACTGCTACATTGACAGGTCTGTTTAGCTCTGTAAGTTGAATATACACCTTCACAATCATTCTGCTACATAGATCCGTTTTTGTTTTAGAGACAGTTATTT
>NW_022446927.1:0-509 GCF_009761245.1 Sapajus apella | reverse complement strand
ACCCTATACTACCATTCACTCAGGAAAATCCAAACGCAGCTTTTAGACAAACGTGTTTCTAAATGGCTGAAACGAAACATATAAGCAACTTCCTAAGGTCAACGAACACACAGCAGAGCAGTTTGAAATAGACGTTTCTCCTGTGGTTTAGACGAGATCTTAAGCTAATTCGTATGAGTCTGTATATGGCTGGAAATATCTCTTTCCAGATTCTCGAAAGAAAGAGTTTCTAAACTGTTACATTCACACATCTGTTTAACTGTGTATGTTGAATATACACCTTGACAATCATTCTGCTTCAAAGCTCCGTTTTTGTTTTACATCCACATATATCTCATTACACACTGTAGTCCCATTCACTCAGGAATATCCAATCGCAGCTTTTAGAAGAAACGTGTTTCTAACTCGCTGTATCTAAAAATAGATGCAAATACCTAAGGTGAACGGACAAATAGCAGATCTGTTTGAAAGAGACGTTTCTCCCGTGGTTTAGACGCCATCTTACCGCT
>NW_022446926.1:688-2250 GCF_009761245.1 Sapajus apella | reverse complement strand
CTTTTCTCCCTCACCAAAAACACTGAAAAGGCATTTTTTTTTTTTTTTTACTTGCCTCTTTCACAGTGCACAGAACATGATGGTCACTTTTTAAATATTTGCTAAATAAAGAAAATATCAGAAAAGTTCACAAATAGAATTTCCTCATCCTATTTTAGGAGAAACATATGAGATGCAAGTAACCTTCTGAGAGATGGAACTGAAGCTGGAGATGATAGAGCCCCAGACTAGAACACTGAGCAATTGCTTCTCCTAAGAAGATTCTCAAGAATCTTCAGATAACAGTGATGAGAATGCATTCCAACTCCGGAGGTAGAAATCGTCAGATCATGGCACTGGCACCGAGTTGGCCAAGCTAAAATCCATCACTTCTTCAGGGAACACTAACAGAGCCATACTAAACCTCAGTGACCTAGTAGAAGAGAGCCAATATAGTGACTGGTCCCTGCCATGCAGTACCTGGTTGAGGAATGAATGGAACCAAGGTCCCTTCCAGACTTCACTTCATCATTCCTTCCAAACTTCCAAACTTGTGACCTCGTGTGACGCTGTGTCTCCCCAGAATGAAAGGATATACCTATTCTGTAACTTGCACAAGGACACCAAATTGGTCAGCAGCAGCCCTGACCTGGAAACCAGGGCAAGCAAGCAACATTTAAGACATTCCTAGAGAATGTCTCTGTTTCCAGATCATTCTACTTACAGGTTTATTAATTTTATTATCTTTTCAGAGAACGGGGTTCTGGCTTTGAAAATTCTTTCTTTTACATTGGTTTCTATTTCATTGATTTTTGTTTTTATTGTTATTATTTCCTTTTATGTACATTTAGTTTAACTCTTTTCTAACATCTTGAGCTAGATTCAGAACTTATTAATTTTTCAGTCCTATCCTTTTTCTCATCTATAAAATTGAAGCTGTAAATTCCTAACTTTAGTTGCTTTTCATAATCTTGATATATAGAATCTTAGCTATCTTTTAATTAAAAATATTTTCTTATTTTCTTGTAATTTATTCATTGACCTATGGTTGTAAATAATTATGTCTCTTAATTTCCTAAAATTTATGGCATGATACTATTGTTATTAATTTCTGTCTTTATTCTACTATGATCAGACATTTTCTGTAGTATTTTAATAATTAAAATGTATATGGATTTTCTTTGGTCAGTTTTTATAAATATTTTAGGTATCCTTAGAAAGAATTTGCATTCTATGGTTGTGGGGTGCAACAAACCTTATGTCTTATTGAGTCAAATTTGTTAATCCTTTGGTTTAAATCTTCTATGCCTTATTATATTTTTCCTGTCTTTTCTGTGTTATTGAGAAAGTTAATTTAAAAACCTCTATAATAATTATGAATTTCTCCTTGTAGTTATGTCAGTTTTGTTTAGAATATTTTCAAATGATTATATTAGTCGCATACAAATTTAAAAGTATTTTATCTTACTGGTGAACTGAGCATTTTATTCTTAAAGTGTGCCTCACTTTATTCCTTTTAATGCCTGTTGTCCTTAAGTTTACTCAGCTTGGAATAATGTATTTATTTCAGGTTTTTTTTTTTT
>NW_022446926.1:0-588 GCF_009761245.1 Sapajus apella | reverse complement strand
TTTTTTTTTTTTTTTTTTTTTTAACATGGTACCGTTTAAGAAACAATTTTACTTTGAAGTAACCTCTCTGTATGTTTTATATACAAACGTGTCTTTTATTATAATCTTACAATCTTTGTCTTTTCATTGAAGCTTCCAATTTATTTACATTGAATATAATTATTAATCTTTTTGAGTTTAACTCTACAATTTTTATGTTGCCTATTTCCCAAAGCTGCTTCCTTAAAAAATGTCTGTCTGTTTGCTTTCCATTGGTGGATTCGTTTATATTATCTCATTTTGTTTACTATTATTTGGAATTCATACAATTTTGTACTTGCTATTAGTGTGCTAGAGGCTATTAAAAACACATTCGACTTACTAAATCTAATATTAATTAGTACTTTAAGACTTCTGTCCTTCTCCCAGGCAATGCAAAGATCTTAGAACGCTTTAAAATCAATCTACCTATGTACGAATCCCTATTTCATCCATCTATATGGATGTCTATGTGTATGTGAATATGTATCTATATATCTGTATAGGATTATTTTTCTTAAAGCCTGTTGTATAAAAATTTCCTCATTATACTTTCACTCTTATTTTCAC
>NW_022446925.1:0-2251 GCF_009761245.1 Sapajus apella | reverse complement strand
TAAACCACAGGAGAAACGTCTCTTTCAAACTGCTCTACTGTGTGTTCTTTGACCTTAGGAAGTTCCATCTATGTTTTGATTTAGCGAGTTAGAAACACGTTTCTTCTAAAAGCGGCTTTTGGATATTCCTGTGTGAATGGGAGTATAGGGAGTAATGAGAAATATGTGGCTCTAAAACAAAAACGGAGCTACGTAGCAGAATGATTGTCAAGGTGTATATTCAACTTACAGAGGTAAACAGATGTGTGAATGTAGCTGTTTTGAAACACTTTCTTTCGAGAATCTGGAAAGATATATTTCCAGTCAAAAACAGGCTCATAAGAATTAGCTTTAAGATCGCGTCTAAAGCACAGGAGAAACGTGTCTTTCAAATTGCTCTGCTGTGTGTTCGTTCACCTTAGGAAGTTGCATCTATGTTTTGTTTCAGCGAGTTAGAAACACCTTTGTTCTAAAAGCTGCGTTTGGATATTCCTGAGTGAATGGGAGTATACGGTGTAATGAGAAATATCTGGTTCTAAAACAAAAGCGGAGCTATGTAGCGGAATGATTGTCAAGGTGTATATTCACCTTACAGAGTTAAACAGATGTGAGAATGTAGCAGTTCAGAAACACTTTCTTTCCAGAATCTGGAAAGAGATATTTCCAGCCATATACAGGCTCATAAAAATTAGCTTTAAGATCTCGTCTAAACCACAGAAGAAACGAGTATTTCAAACTGCTCTGCTGTGTGTTCGTTGACCTTAGGAAGTTGCAAATATGTTACGATTCAGCGAGTTAGAAACACGTTTGATCTAAAAGCTGCGTTTGGATATTCCTGAGTGAAAGGGAGTATAGGGTGTAATAACAAACATCCGGTTCTAAACTAAAAAGGGAGCCACGTAGCAGAATGATTCTCAAGATGTATATTCCACTTATAGAATTAAAAAGATGTGTGAATGTAACAGTTCAGAAACCTTTCTTTGGAGAATCCGGAAAGAGATATTGCCAGCCATATAGAGGCTCGTAAGCATTAGCTTTAAGATCGTGTCTAAAGCAAAGGAGAAACGACTCTTTCAAACTGCTCTGCTGTGTGTTCGTTGACGTTAGGAAGTTGCATTTTTGTTTCGATCAGGCGAGTTAGAAACTCGTTTATTCTAAAAGCTGCGTTTCGATATTCTTGAGTGAATGGGAGTATACGGTGGAATGAGAAAAATCTGACTCTAAAACAAAAACGGAGCTAAGTAGCAGAATGATTGTCAAGGTGTATATTAAACTTACAGAGTTAAACTATTGGGTGAATGTAGCAGTTGAGTAACCCTTTCTTCGGAGACTCTGGAATGAGATATTTCAAGCCATATACAGGCTAAAAAGAATTAGCGGTAAGATCGGGTCTAAACCACAGGAGAAACGTCTCTTTCAAACTACAATGCTGTATTTGTTTCACCTTAGGAAGTTGAATCTATGTTTAGATTCCGCGAGTTAGAAACACGTTTCTTCTACAAGCTGCCTTTGGATATTCCTTAGTGAATGGGAGTATAGGGCGTAATGAGAAATATCTGGCTCTAAAATAAAAACGGAATAATGTAGCAGAAGGATTGTCAAGGTGTGTATTCACCTTACAGAGTTAGACAGATGTGTGAATGTAGCAGTTCAGAAATCCTTTCTTTGGAGAATCTGGAAAGAGATATTTCTAGCCATATACAGACTCTTAAGAATTAGCTTTAAGACCGCATCTAAACCACAGGAGAAACGTCTCTTTCAAATTGCTCTGGTATGTGTACATTGACCTTAGGAAGTTGCATCTATGTTTAGATTCAGCGAGTAAGAAACACGTTTCTTGTAAAAGCTGCGTTTCGATATTCCTGAGTGAATGGGAGTATAGGGTGTAATGAGAAATATCTGTCTCTAAAACAAAAACGGAGCTCTGTAGCAGAATGATTGTCAAGGTGTATTTTAGAGTTACAGAGTTAAACAGTTGTGTGAATGTAGCAGTTTAGTAACCCTTTCTTTGTAGAATCTGCAAAGAGATATTTCCAGCCATATACAGGCTCATAAAAGTTAGCTTTCAGATCCCGTCTAAACCATAGGAGAAGCGTCTCTTTCAAACTGCTCCGCTGTGTGTTCGTTGACCTTAGGAAGTTTCATCTATATGTCGATTCAGCGAGTTAGAAACACGTTTCTTCTAAAATGTGCATTTCGATATTCCTGAGTGAAAGGGAGTATACGTTGTAATGAGAAATATCTGGTTATAAAACGAAGACGGAGATATGTA
>NW_022446924.1:0-2252 GCF_009761245.1 Sapajus apella | reverse complement strand
TACAATCTTCTTACACAGTTAAACTGACGTGTGTGTGCAGTAGTTCACAAATCCTTTCGTTGGAGAATCTGGAAACAGATATTTCCAGCCATACACAGGCTTATAAGAAATAGCAGTAAGACTGATTTTAAAACACAGGGGAAACAGGTAGTTCAAACTGCTCTGCTTTGTGTTCGTTCGCCTTAGGAAGTTGCATCCAAGTTTAGATTCAGCGAGTTAGAATCACGTTTCTTCTAAATGAAGCGTTTGGATATTCCAGTGTGAAAGAGCCTGCAGGCCGTAATCAGAAACATCTTGCTCTAAAACAAAAATGCAGCTATCTACCAGAATGGTTGTCAAGCTGTAAAATCATCTTATGGAGTTAAATTGATGTGTGTGTGCAGAGGTTCTGAAATCTTTTCTTTGGGGAATCTGGATACAGATATTTCCAGCCTTACCCAGGCATTTAAGTCCTAGCAGTAAGACTGCGTTTAAAACAGAGAAGAAACATCTAGTTCAAAATGCTCTGCTTTGTGTTCGTTCACGTTAGGAAGTTGCATCTATGTTTAGATTCAGCGAGTTAGAAACACGTTTCTTCTAAAAGCAGTGTTTGGATATTCCAGAATGACTGAGACTAAAGGCCATAATGAGAAATATCTCGCTCTAAAACAAAAATGCAGCTATCTAGCAGAATTGTTTTCAAGCTGTACACCCTTCTCACAGCGTTAAACTGTCATGTGTGTGCTGTAGTTCAGAATTTCTTTCTTTGGAGAATCTGGAAACAGATATATCCAGCCATACATAGGTATATGAGAACTACCAGTAAGACTGCATTTAAAATACCGGAGAAACGTCTAGTTCAAAATGCTCTGCTTTGTGTTCATTCACCTTAGGAAGTTGCATGTATATTTAGATTCAGTGAGTTAGAAAAACGTTTCTTCTAAAATCTGCGTTTGGATGTTCCAGAGTGACTGAGACTAAAGGCTGTAACGAGAAATATCTTGCTCTACAACAAAAACGCAGCTATCTAGCACAATTGTTGTCAAGCTCTACACTCTTCTTACAGAGTTAAACTGACGTGTGTGTGCAGTACTTCAGAAATCCTTTCTTTGGAGAATCTGGAAACAGATATTTCCAGCCATATACAGGCTTTTAAGAACTAGAAGTAAGACTGCGTTTAAAACACTGGATAAACATGTAGTTCAAACTGCTCTGCTTTGTGTTCGTTCAACTTAGGAAGTTGTGTCTATGTTTTGATTCACCGAGTTAGAAACACGTTTCATCTAAAATCAGCGTTTTGATATTCCAGTGTGAAAGAGCCTGTAGGCCGTAATCAGAAACACATTGCTCTAAAACAAAAACGCAGCTATCTAGCTGAATGGTTGTCGAGCTGTAAAATCATCCTATGGAGTTAAATTGATGTGTGTGTGCAGAGGTTTGAAATCTTTTCTTTGGGGAATCTGGAAACAGATATTTCCAGCCTTACACAGGCATTTAAGACCTAGCAGTAAGACTACGTTTAAAACCTAGGAGAAACATCTAGTTGAAACTGCTCTGCTTTGTGTTCGTTCACCTTAGGAAGTTGCATCTATGTTTAGATTCAGCGAGTTAGAAACTCGTTTCTTCTAAAAGCTGGGTTTGGATGTTCCAGAAAGACTGAGATTGAAGACCGTAATGAGAAATATCTTGCTCTAAAACAAAAACGCAGCAATCTAGCAGAACGGTTGTCAAGCTGTACAATCTTCTTACAGAGTTAAACTGACGTGTGTGTGCAGTCTTTCAAAAATCCTTTCGCTGCAGAATCTAGAAACAGATATTTCCAGCCATATGCAGGCTTCTAAGAAGTAGCAGTAAGACTGCGTTTAAAACACAGGGGAAACATCTCGTTCAAACTGCTCTGCTTTGTGTTCGTTCACCTTAGGAAGTTGCATGAATGTTTAGCTTCAGTGTGTTAGAAACAATATTCTTCTAAAAGCAGCGTTTGGATATTCCAGTGTGAAAGAACCTGTAGGCCATAAACAGAATCATCTTGCTCTAAAACAAAAACGGAGCTATCTAGCAGAATGGTTGTCAAGCTGCACAATCAAGTTACAGAGTTAAACTGATGTGTGCTTGCAGCAGTTCAGAAATCCTTTGCTTCGACAATCTGGAAACAGATATTTCCAGCCATATACAGGGATATGAGAACTACCAGTAAGACTGCGTTTAAAACCCAGGAGAAACATCTATTTCAACCTGCTCTGCTTTGTGTTCGTTCACCTTAGGAAGTTGCA
>NW_022446923.1:0-2252 GCF_009761245.1 Sapajus apella | reverse complement strand
TGATGACAATGATTGTGTTTGGGAAAATGTGCTGTCTTATTGTGAAATTGTTCTGTAATAAACATTTAACAACTATCACATTTTTAATTATGTTTACCTATGTGTATAAATGGTGTTATTTAGAAGTCAGTGGTTTCTTCATTTACAGATGTAAAATGAACCCACACATGGAGGGGCTGTGTATGTGTCTAGGGGCTCATATCTGCCATGAGTGAGTCCCAGTATCCAGGACTACGCTCCTCATAGCTGGCCTCGATTGCTCTCTTAGCCAACACAGGACAGAGCAAAATGGGCCTAGCGTGGTTTTCAGAATCCACTTCCTGTCACAAGAACCTGTGTGATTTTGCTGCATTTCTCTAAAAATACTGAGACAACTAGGCTTCAGACAGATACATTTTTAGGTATACGTGACATTTAACATGTTTATTCATTCCTTCCTATCATCCCTTTTTTTGGTATAAAATTTCAGTTGGTGACTTGTAATAAATTTCATGAGCTTTGACAGATAATAAAATTTACATATTTAACTTGTACAATAGTAAACTTTGAAAAAAACCTGTTTTTACGAAGGTGTTGAATAAATTCCCCTCTGCATTTCTCTTGTTCTATTATACACGTATTTTTTTGTTTTTTTCTCTATATCTTCTACCATTTCTTTGTAAAATTACTGATGTTTTCATATTTCTGTAGTTTTTATTTTCTAAAATTTATAAGAATGAAATAATATAGTATATACTATTATCTACTTGACTTATTTTTCTCAACAGAAATACTGAGAATTAAATCTTTTTGTTGTGTGTATTTAATGGGTAGCATTTCAGCAAACAAATGTAGTGTAATTTGATTTTTCTATTAACTTGCTAATTGATATTTGAAATTTGTATTACTTTGGGTCTTACTAATAAATCTGCTACTCAGCTTGGTAATTTATATAGGTGGTAAATTATATGTGAACTATAGAAATACATTTCTTTTTACAACAACAATAACAGATAAACAAGAGAATGTGCTGTTTGGCAAATTTTCTTTAATATTTTAGATATTTGAAGTTATGAGCTAGAAATCAAATCTGTAAATGAAAGAGTACCTGAGACTAATCTGAACAGATTTAGGACGTTCATTTTTCCAGGATTAAGCACATGCCAGTGACACAGCCTCAGGGAGTCCTGAAGATGTGGCCCAAGATGACTGACAGAGCTTGGTTTATACAATTTAGGGAAAAATGAGACATTAATCCATGTATCTAAGATGTACATTGGTTTGGTTTAGAAGCAGGACAACTTGAAGTGGGGGGAGAGCTTCCAGGTCAGAGGTAGGTAGGAGACAAATGGTTCATTCTTTTGAGTTTCTGATTAGCCTTTAACTGAATGCACAATTTACAGAAATAGTCAGGTAGGCCTTAGCCTGGCTTAGTCAAACAATAGAGCAAGGTAGCAATCAGATACACATTTGACTTACATGAGCAGAGAGGTGAC
Organism: Sapajus apella; assembly: GCF_009761245.1. NCBI lineage: Eukaryota > Metazoa > Chordata > Mammalia > Primates > Cebidae > Sapajus > Sapajus apella. The sequence continues at coordinate 777 of NW_022446923.1, read as the reverse complement.
TCTGTCTGTCCCTGGTCATAAGGGTTTTCCTTGTGGTCAAATTTGAAGGAGATCTGCAGTTTTTAAAGATCTTAGTAGCTATCATTTTAGGGAAAGAATGGGAGGTGGATTTGCTTCAAACAGATTTCAGCTTGATTTTTCCCTTTGGCTTAGTGATTTTGGGGTCCCAAAGGTTTATTTTCCTTTCATGAACATGGAAATCTTGTGAAAATGAGTTCTTGTAGAGAGAAACAAAGACATGGTGGTAGCTAAACTGAGGCATATGAAATATCACCTGTTACAAGAAAAAGCTACAAACATGTAATGGATTGCTTAAATTCCAAAGAGGTAAACGTGTTGTCGTGTGAAATTTTCAGTAACCACATACTGAAGGGCATGATAAAGTGAATTAACTATGGCCTGAGAAGAACTTCATGCTTCTACGTTTGAGTCCTTCTGGACAAACCGAATCCATACCTGAACAGGGAGACAACATCGAAAACCTAACTTAAGAGTACACACCTGTAACAATGGCTGAGTCTTGGGAAATTCCAGCAGCCATGCCTCAATCATTCATACACTCTTGAGTGTGCAAACTGTGTTTAAATAAGACAAATTACTTCTGATTTTTGTACATCATTTAAAAAAACCCATACATCTTCTTCCACCACGTGGCTGCAATTAAGTCTTTCTGAATCAGCTGTGATTCTGGGGGCTGTCCAATTCATGAATTATCAATTGCTCAATTAAACTCCTTTAAACATAATTTGGCTGATTGTTTTTCTTATCAGGATTCCT
>NW_022446922.1:0-2252 GCF_009761245.1 Sapajus apella | reverse complement strand
TACAATCTTCTTACACAGTTAAACTGACGTGTGTGTGCAGTAGTTCACAAATCCTTTCGTTGGAGAATCTGGAAACAGATATTTCCAGCCATACACAGGCTTATAAGAAATAGCAGTAAGACTGATTTTAAAACACAGGGGAAACAGGTAGTTCAAACTGCTCTGCTTTGTGTTCGTTCGCCTTAGGAAGTTGCATCCAAGTTTAGATTCAGCGAGTTAGAATCACGTTTCTTCTAAATGAAGCGTTTGGATATTCCAGTGTGAAAGAGCCTGCAGGCCGTAATCAGAAACATCTTGCTCTAAAACAAAAATGCAGCTATCTACCAGAATGGTTGTCAAGCTGTAAAATCATCTTATGGAGTTAAATTGATGTGTGTGTGCAGAGGTTCTGAAATCTTTTCTTTGGGGAATCTGGATACAGATATTTCCAGCCTTACCCAGGTATTTAAGTCCTAGCAGTAAGACTGCGTTTAAAACAGAGAAGAAACATCTAGTTCAAAATGCTCTGCTTTGTGTTCGTTCACGTTAGGAAGTTGCATCTATGTTTAGATTCAGCGAGTTAGAAACACGTTTCTTCTAAAAGCAGTGTTTGGATATTCCAGAATGACTGAGACTAAAGGCCATAATGAGAAATATCTCGCTCTAAAACAAAAATGCAGCTATCTAGCAGAATTGTTTTCAAGCTGTACACCCTTCTCACAGCGTTAAACTGTCATGTGTGTGCTGTAGTTCAGAATTTCTTTCTTTGGAGAATCTGGAAACAGATATATCCAGCCATACATAGGTATATGAGAACTACCAGTAAGACTGCATTTAAAATACCGGAGAAACGTCTAGTTCAAAATGCTCTGCTTTGTGTTCATTCACCTTAGGAAGTTGCATGTATATTTAGATTCAGTGAGTTAGAAAAACGTTTCTTCTAAAATCTGCGTTTGGATGTTCCAGAGTGACTGAGACTAAAGGCTGTAACGAGAAATATCTTGCTCTACAACAAAAACGCAGCTATCTAGCACAATTGTTGTCAAGCTCTACACTCTTCTTACAGAGTTAAACTGACGTGTGTGTGCAGTACTTCAGAAATCCTTTCTTTGGAGAATCTGGAAACAGATATTTCCAGCCATATACAGGCTTTTAAGAACTAGAAGTAAGACTGCGTTTAAAACACTGGATAAACATGTAGTTCAAACTGCTCTGCTTTGTGTTCGTTCAACTTAGGAAGTTGTGTCTATGTTTTGATTCACCGAGTTAGAAACACGTTTCATCTAAAATCAGCGTTTTGATATTCCAGTGTGAAAGAGCCTGTAGGCCGTAATCAGAAACACATTGCTCTAAAACAAAAACGCAGCTATCTAGCTGAATGGTTGTCGAGCTGTAAAATCATCCTATGGAGTTAAATTGATGTGTGTGTGCAGAGGTTTGAAATCTTTTCTTTGGGGAATCTGGAAACAGATATTTCCAGCCTTACACAGGCATTTAAGACCTAGCAGTAAGACTACGTTTAAAACCTAGGAGAAACATCTAGTTGAAACTGCTCTGCTTTGTGTTCGTTCACCTTAGGAAGTTGCATCTATGTTTAGATTCAGCGAGTTAGAAACTCGTTTCTTCTAAAAGCTGGGTTTGGATGTTCCAGAAAGACTGAGATTGAAGACCGTAATGAGAAATATCTTGCTCTAAAACAAAAACGCAGCAATCTAGCAGAACGGTTGTCAAGCTGTACAATCTTCTTACAGAGTTAAACTGACGTGTGTGTGCAGTCTTTCAAAAATCCTTTCGCTGCAGAATCTAGAAACAGATATTTCCAGCCATATGCAGGCTTCTAAGAAGTAGCAGTAAGACTGCGTTTAAAACACAGGGGAAACATCTCGTTCAAACTGCTCTGCTTTGTGTTCGTTCACCTTAGGAAGTTGCATGAATGTTTAGCTTCAGTGTGTTAGAAACAATATTCTTCTAAAAGCAGAGTTTGGATATTCCAGTGTGAAAGAACCTGTAGGCCGTAAACAGAATCATCTTGCTCTAAAACAAAAACGGAGCTATCTAGCAGAATGGTTGTCAAGCTGCACAATCAAGTTACAGAGTTAAACTGATGTGTGTTTGCAGCAGTTCAGAAATCCTTTGCTTCGAGAATCTGGAAACAGATATTTCCAGCCATATACAGGGATATGAGAACTACCAGTAAGACTGCGTTTAAAACCCAGGAGAAACATCTATTTCAACCTGCTCTGCTTTGTGTTCGTTCACCTTAGGAAGTTGCA
>NW_022446921.1:0-2253 GCF_009761245.1 Sapajus apella | reverse complement strand
TGCCACAGCAGGCTTGGGCAGTGACCCTGCGGCGAGGGTGGAGCCTCTCGGGGAGAGGCCAGGTGCCACAGCAGGCTTGGGCAGTGACCCTGAGGCGCGGGTGGAGCCTCGCGGGGAGAGGCCCTGGAGACCAGCATCTGGGGTGGAGCTGGCAGGAGGCGCCCCTAGGCCATAAGGGGCCTTTCAAAGCCAAGTGCAATGTTGGAAATAGATGTTTGGTGCCATGAAGAAAAATGAGCACTGAAACAAAGGCCCTTTCAGCAACGCAACGTGTACTTCTGGGCTGCAGGAAGGGCACCCTCACTAGTTCATTGTACAATGAACAACGGAAAACACACACATTTATCCCTTGGGCATTTGGGGTCGTCCTTACCGCTGTGTCTGATCTCCATTGGCTGGAGCCAGACCTCACCATCTAAACTAAAACCCCACTGGCGAACAACTTAAAACTTCTGAACAGGTGAAAGCAGTGGAGAGCTGGGACACGCCTGTGAGCACGTCCAGCACAGATACCTTGGTAAAGGTACAAGGACACAGAATGTACTACATGCCTGTAAGCATGGCATGTTAACAGCTACATAGGATAGGGCTTCACAAAGAGTTATTAGCACACTGATTCTTTAACAAGAAAGGGAACTTTGAAAAGGAACTTTTCTACTTCCCACGTGAACAGTGCTGGCGGCCGGGTGGCCGGCAGGTCTCCGCCTAGAGCTCCACAGACCTCTGATTTGTGCCTCAGAAGTGATTTCCAAAGCCAAGTCCATTTGAGAAACTGGAGGAGAAACATCATCTTTAGGACCTAGTTTCTGACTTGAGCTAACACACTCTGCACCCCAGTTGGGAGCTGTGGAATGCAGTCCGTGAAAGGAAAAAGTCTCTCTGGTCTGGGGCAGATGGGTGGATGGGGAGGAGGTCCCTTTAGGAAGTTGGGGGCCACCTCTCAGACCACCCACAGAAGCACTGGTCGGCTGACCCATCATGGGAGCCAGTCCCAAGCCTGAGTACCCAGGCACCGAGCTGTCCATAAGCGTTAAGTCCAGTGAAAGGGGGAAACTGAGGCACAGAGATGTTAGGTCATTCTCTCAAGGCCACGCAGCCAGGCCCCTGCCCACAGTTCTAGGACCCCTGTGCCCACAGCAAACCAAAGGTTGGCAGGAGCAGCCCAATATCAGTGGGGCAGCTGGAAGGTGCTCAGGCCTCCCTAGGCACAGAGGGTCCCCATTGTGCTCCCTCCCTCCAGGTACCAGGTGAGGTGGGAGCAGAGGGAGAGTGCTTGCCTGGTGCCTTCAGTTTCCCCTGCCAGCTGGGCTAAGGAGGAAGGGAGAGGCGGCCCACATGGACAACATCTCTGTTTTAGCTTATTCCTGAAATTTCTGTGAACAGAGCCACACCCTGCCGCTTCCAGGGAACTGGCCGGGTGCCCTCCATCCAGCCAGCTGCACCCCAGAGGACATAAAAGGATTTAGGAATCAGAAGGAGCCTCCAGGCAGTGAGTGCTGGTCTGAGCAGAGAAGGGCCTGTCTGAGGGAGCGGGGCAGTATCGTCACAGGTGAGAAGGCTCTGCCTGCCCCCCCACACCCCAGGTGAGGCCCTGGCAGCCTCTCCTGCCCTCCACAGTGGCCTCTGCTCCCGCACTGGCTCCCAAGGGGCCGGGGCTGGCTGGGACGTCTGGATTTCCTTTGGGAAGGGAAGGCAGGGCAGGTTGAGGGTGGGAACATGGACTGAGTTGAAATGTGTGGACCCGGAGCTCTCAGAGCTCGAGGGTGTTGCTGGAGCTGCCGGGCAGGTGACTTGTTCTGATGACAGCAAAGACGGCCCTCCTGCTGCCCTGCCACTGCTCTCCGGAACTCTCTCTCCAGAAACGGAGCCCACCTCATCCCGGCACACGGGCCCAAGCGCCGGCCTCACCGCACCCCTCAGACTCCAAGCGGGGCCAGAGCACAGCCAGGAGAATCTGGTTAGCTCCTCGGGGAAACTGAGGCTCACAGAAGGGTGGGAACACCCGGCCACGACAGTCACCACCATAATCCAGGGTCCGGCCGAGGTCTCCCACTCCCCGTGGCTGGGCCCGGAGGACAGGCCACCATCACCGTGTGCCCAGCCACGACAAGCCACAGGAGCTGAGGCCTGAGCCGAAAACCCTTCCCACCTGACTGGGGACAAGGACAAGTACAAAGATGGTGCTGGGGCTGTGGGGGGGAGGCTTGGGCATGAGGCGGGGCTGGGGGGGAGGCTCGGGCATGAGGCGGGGCT
>NW_022446920.1:0-2253 GCF_009761245.1 Sapajus apella | reverse complement strand
TGCCACAGCAGGCTTGGGCAGTGACCCTGCGGCGAGGGTGGAGCCTCTCGGGGAGAGGCCAGGTGCCACAGCAGGCTTGGGCAGTGACCCTGAGGCGCGGGTGGAGCCTCGCGGGGAGAGGCCCTGGAGACCAGCATCTGGGGTGGAGCTGGCAGGAGGCGCCCCTAGGCCATAAGGGGCCTTTCAAAGCCAAGTGCAATGTTGGAAATAGATGTTTGGTGCCATGAAGAAAAATGAGCACTGAAACAAAGGCCCTTTCAGCAACGCAACGTGTACTTCTGGGCTGCAGGAAGGGCACCCTCACTAGTTCATTGTACAATGAACAACGGAAAACACACACATTTATCCCTTGGGCATTTGGGGTCGTCCTTACCGCTGTGTCTGATCTCCATTGGCTGGAGCCAGACCTCACCATCTAAACTAAAACCCCACTGGCGAACAACTTAAAACTTCTGAACAGGTGAAAGCAGTGGAGAGCTGGGACACGCCTGTGAGCACGTCCAGCACAGATACCTTGGTAAAGGTACAAGGACACAGAATGTACTACATGCCTGTAAGCATGGCATGTTAACAGCTACATAGGATAGGGCTTCACAAAGAGTTATTAGCACACTGATTCTTTAACAAGAAAGGGAACTTTGAAAAGGAACTTTTCTACTTCCCACGTGAACAGTGCTGGCGGCCGGGTGGCCGGCAGGTCTCCGCCTAGAGCTCCACAGACCTCTGATTTGTGCCTCAGAAGTGATTTCCAAAGCCAAGTCCATTTGAGAAACTGGAGGAGAAACATCATCTTTAGGACCTAGTTTCTGACTTGAGCTAACACACTCTGCACCCCAGTTGGGAGCTGTGGAATGCAGTCCGTGAAAGGAAAAAGTCTCTCTGGTCTGGGGCAGATGGGTGGATGGGGAGGAGGTCCCTTTAGGAAGTTGGGGGCCACCTCTCAGACCACCCACAGAAGCACTGGTCGGCTGACCCATCATGGGAGCCAGTCCCAAGCCTGAGTACCCAGGCACCGAGCTGTCCATAAGCGTTAAGTCCAGTGAAAGGGGGAAACTGAGGCACAGAGATGTTAGGTCATTCTCTCAAGGCCACGCAGCCAGGCCCCTGCCCACAGTTCTAGGACCCCTGTGCCCACAGCAAACCAAAGGTTGGCAGGAGCAGCCCAATATCAGTGGGGCAGCTGGAAGGTGCTCAGGCCTCCCTAGGCACAGAGGGTCCCCATTGTGCTCCCTCCCTCCAGGTACCAGGTGAGGTGGGAGCAGAGGGAGAGTGCTTGCCTGGTGCCTTCAGTTTCCCCTGCCAGCTGGGCTAAGGAGGAAGGGAGAGGCGGCCCACATGGACAACATCTCTGTTTTAGCTTATTCCTGAAATTTCTGTGAACAGAGCCACACCCTGCCGCTTCCAGGGAACTGGCCGGGTGCCCTCCATCCAGCCAGCTGCACCCCAGAGGACATAAAAGGATTTAGGAATCAGAAGGAGCCTCCAGGCAGTGAGTGCTGGTCTGAGCAGAGAAGGGCCTGTCTGAGGGAGCGGGGCAGTATCGTCACAGGTGAGAAGGCTCTGCCTGCCCCCCCACACCCCAGGTGAGGCCCTGGCAGCCTCTCCTGCCCTCCACAGTGGCCTCTGCTCCCGCACTGGCTCCCAAGGGGCCGGGGCTGGCTGGGACGTCTGGATTTCCTTTGGGAAGGGAAGGCAGGGCAGGTTGAGGGTGGGAACATGGACTGAGTTGAAATGTGTGGACCCGGAGCTCTCAGAGCTCGAGGGTGTTGCTGGAGCTGCCGGGCAGGTGACTTGTTCTGATGACAGCAAAGACGGCCCTCCTGCTGCCCTGCCACTGCTCTCCGGAACTCTCTCTCCAGAAACGGAGCCCACCTCATCCCGGCACACGGGCCCAAGCGCCGGCCTCACCGCACCCCTCAGACTCCAAGCGGGGCCAGAGCACAGCCAGGAGAATCTGGTTAGCTCCTCGGGGAAACTGAGGCTCACAGAAGGGTGGGAACACCCGGCCACGACAGTCACCACCATAATCCAGGGTCCGGCCGAGGTCTCCCACTCCCCGTGGCTGGGCCCGGAGGACAGGCCACCATCACCGTGTGCCCAGCCACGACAAGCCACAGGAGCTGAGGCCTGAGCCGAAAACCCTTCCCACCTGACTGGGGACAAGGACAAGTACAAAGATGGTGCTGGGGCTGTGGGGGGGAGGCTTGGGCATGAGGCGGGGCTGGGGGGGAGGCTCGGGCATGAGGCGGGGCT
>NW_022446919.1:0-2253 GCF_009761245.1 Sapajus apella | reverse complement strand
CAGACTTACTGCTTGTTCTTATATGCCTGTATAAGGCTGGAAATATCTGTTTCCAGTTTCTCCAAAGAAAGGATTTCTGAACTGCTGCACACACACATCAGTTTAACTCTGTACGTTGATTGTAGAGCTTGACAACCATTCTGCTAGATAGCTGCGTTTTTGTTTAAGAGCAAGATATTTCTCATTAGAGCCTATAGTCTGATTCTCTGTGGAATATCCAAACGCAGCTTTTGAAAGAAACCTGTTTCTAACTCTTTGAATCTAAACTTAGATGCAACTTCCTAAGTTGAACGAACAAAAGGCAGAGCACTTTGAACTACATGTTTCTCCTGTGTTTTAAACGCAGTCTTACTGCTAGTTTTCAAATGCCTCTATATGGCTGGAAATATCTTTTTCCAGAATCTCCAAAGAAACGATTTCTCATCTGCTGCACACACACATCAGTTTAACTCCGAAACTTGATTGTGCAGGTTGAAAACCATCATGCTATACAGCTGCGTTTTTGTTTTAGAGCAAGATATTTCTCTTTACAGGCTATAAACACATTCACTCTGGAATATCCAAATGCAGCTTTTCGAAGAAACGTGTTTGTAACTTGCTGAATCTAAACATAGATTCAACTTCCTAAGCTGAACGAACACAAAGCAGAGCAGTTTCAACTAGACGTTTCTCCTGTGTTTTAATTGCAGTCTTACTGCTAGTTCTTATATGCCTGTATATGGCTGGAAATGTCTGTTTCCAGATTCTCCAAAGAAAGGATTTCTGAACTGCTGCACACATACATCAGTTTAACTCTGTAAGGTGACCATATAGCTTGACAACCATTCTGCTAGATAGCTGCGTTTTTGTTTTAGAGTGAGATATGTCTCAGTAAAGCCTATGGTCTCGGTCACTCTGGAATATCCAAAAGCAGCTTTTAGAAGAAGCGACTTTCTATCTTGCTGAATATAATCATAGAAGCAACTTAGTAAGGTGAATGAAAACAAAGCAGAGCACTTTGAACTAGATGTTTCTCCTGTGTTTTAAGCGCAATCTCACTGCTAGTTCTCATAGGCCTCTGTATGGCTGGAAATGACAGTTTCCAGATTCTCCAAAGAAAGGATTTCTCAACTGCTGCACACACACATCAGTTTAACTCTGTTAGTTGATTGTAGAGCTTGACAACCATTCTGGTAGATACCTGCGTTTTTCTTTTAAATCAAGATATTTCACATTACACCCTACAGACTCCTTCTGTCTGGAATATCCAAACGCAGCTTCTAGAAGAAACGTGTTTCTAACTCGCTGAATCGAGAGATAGATGCAACTTCCTAAGGTGAACGAACACAAAGCAGAGCAGTTTAAACTAGACTTTTACACTTTGTTTTAAATGCAGTCTTACTGCTTGTTCTTATATGCCTGTATAAGGCTGGAAATATCTGTTTCCAGATTCTCCAAAGAAAGGATTTCTGAACTGCTGCACACACACATCCGTTTAACTCTGTAAGTTGATTGTACAGCTTGACAACCATTCTGCTAGATAGCTGCGTTTTTGTTTAAGAGCAAGATATTTCTCATTACAGCCTATAGTCTGATTCTCTCTGGAATAAAAAAACGCAGCTTTTTAAAGAAACCTTTTTCTAAGTCTTTGAATCTAAACTTAGATGCAACTTCCTAAGGGGAACGAACAGAAAGCAGAGCACTTTGAAGTATATGTTTCTCCTGTGTTTTAAACGCAGTCTTACTGCTAGTTTTCAAATGCCTGTAAATGGCTGGAAATATCTTTTTCCAGAATGTCCAAAGAAACGATTTCTCATCTGCTGCACACACACATCAGTTAAACTCTGCAGCTTGATTGTGCAGCTTGAAAACCATCCTACTAGATTGCTGCGCTTCTGTTTTTGAGCAAGATTTTCTCTTTACAGGCTATAAACACATTCACTCTGGAATATCCAAATGCAGCTTTTCAAAGAATCGTGTTTGTAACTCGCTGAATGTAAACATAGATTCAACTTCCTAAGCTGAACGAACACAAAGCAGAGCAGTTTCAACTAGACGTTTATCATGTGTTTTAAACGCAGTCTTACTGCTAGTTCTTATATGCCTGTATATGGCTGGAAATATCTGTTTCCAGATTCTCCAAAGAAATGATTTCTGAACTGCTGAACATATACATCAGGTTAACTCTGTATGTTGACCTTATAGCTTGACAACCATTCTGCTAGATAGCTGCGTTTTTGTTTAAGAGCAAGATATTTCTCATTACAGCCTATA
>NW_022446918.1:0-2253 GCF_009761245.1 Sapajus apella | reverse complement strand
CACTACAGCCTGGGCAAGAGTGTGACTCTGTCTCAAAAAAAAAAAATTAATAATAATAATAAAAAGAAACAGAGTCTTGCTCTGGAGTCTTGGCTGGAGTGCAATGGTGTGGTCTCGGCTCACTGCAACCTCTGCTTCCAGGTTCAAGTGATTCTCCTTCCTCAGCGTCCGGAGTAGCTGGGATTACAGGTGCCTGCTACCATGCCCAGCTAATTTTTTTTTTGTTTGTTTGTATTGTTAGTGGAGACAGGGTTTCACCATGTCGGCCAGGCTGGTCTTGAACTCCTGACCTTGTGACCGCCCACCTTGGCCTCCCAAAGTGTTGGGATTACAGGTGTGAGCCACTGTGCCCAGCCTGGAGTCATCTTCTTGCTCTGTAACTCCTCCATGTGTGACTCTGGGAAAATCACCTCCTTTCTCTGAGCCCCATTTACCAGCTCATCAAAGGGAAATCCTCATCCTAGACCCCTTTCTTTGCTGGGTGACCCTAGGCCAGCCTCTGCCTCTCCCTGAACCTCAGTTTTGTTTGTTTTTTTTTTTTCTGACCCTAAGGCCCTGGAGAGGACAGTCTTCAGAGCTAGGGCAGGGGTCCCCAGAACCAGGGAGTGCTGGCTGCCCTACCTCCCACATGTGTCCTGAGATGGGGCAGTCGGCCCAGGAGTGCTCCACGCTGAGCCCCAGCTTCCCATTGGAGAAGACGATTAGGGTGAAGGATTTGTCAAACCAGCTGTCGGGGAGAGTTCAGAGGGGTCACCGAGAGAGCAGGGCAGGGAAAACTAGGGGTGCTTTCTGAGGGACTTGAGGGAGTTTTCTAGATGGGGAGATGTGGGGTGCCATCAGGTGCTGGTGTGGGGATCTCCACACCACTGGGGGTCCCCAGTAGTGGCTCTGGAGGTCTCCAAGACATGTCTGGGATTTAGAGTTTGGAGATTTTTTTTTGCCTTTTTTTTTTTTTGAGATGGAGTTTCACTCTTGTCACCCAGGCTGGAGTGCAGTGGCAACATCTCTGCTTACTGTAACCTCCGCCTCCCGAGTAGCTGAGGGTTCAAGTGATTCTCCTGCCTCAGCCTCCCAAGTAGCTGGGATCATAGGCACATACCACCATGCCCAGCTAATTTTTGCTTTTTTGAGGTGGAGTCTTGCTCTGTTGCCCAGGCTGGAGTGCGATGGCATGATCTCGGCTCACTGCAACTTCTACCTCCGGGGTTCAAGCGATTCTCCTGCCTCAGCCTCCTGAATAGCTGGAACTACAGGCACCCACCACCACACCTGGCTAGTTATATTTTTAGTAGAGACGAGGTTTCACCATACTGGCCAGGCTGGTCTTGAACTCCTGACCTTGTGATCTTCCCACCTTGGCCTCTCAAGGATTATAGGCATGAGCCACCTTGCCCAGCCTAATTTTGGTATTTTTAGTAGAGACAAGGTTTCACCATATTGGTCAGGTCAGTGTTGAACTCCTGACCTCAGGTGATCTGCCCTTCTCAGACTCCCAATGTGTTGGGATTACAGGCGTGAGCCACCACGCCCAGTCTAGAGTTTGGAGATTTTTAGGGAACTTGCTGAGGAAGGTTCAAGGCTTTTGGGGGTGTTGGGAAGTCAGCGGGACTCCCTTGGGCCTAGGAATTCAGTGCCTGCCAGGCCTAAGAATCTCTAGGTCTGGAAGTCAGGGTCTAGGGCCATGGGTTGGGGTACCTGCATTAAGGCCTGACGATTAAATGGTTCAAGTTCTGAGGCTGAGGTCTCCAAGTCTGGGGTCCTGGGGCCTAGGAGTCCTGGGTTTGGTGGTCCTCAGATCTGGGGTCCCTGGATGTGGGATGCTGAGTGGGGGTTCTGAACCTGGGGTCCCAGATTGAGGGGTTCTCTGGGTCTGAGGGTCCAGCTCAGGGTTTTGGGAGTCTCAGATTTGGGGGTCACTGTGTCTGGGATACAGGTCATGCATACCAGGATCGAGGGGTTCCCCAAGTCAGAGGTCTCCAGGTTCCAAAGCATTGGGTCTGGGGTCCTCAGCTCTCTGCAGGTGTGGGCTCCCAGGTCAGGCTGCATTGGGGGTCCTAGGTCTCATACTGGATTCTGGGGTGCCACCTCTGGGGGCCCCATCCCACGACTGACTCACCGGTCATGGCCCCGGCCGGCCAGCAGGGCATGGGCATAGGCATCCAACGACACCGCCGGGTCCTCCCTGGTGAGCCCCGCGGGCTCAGCGTCCAGTGACACAAAGAAAGCAGCCCCTTCCACCACCTCCAGGGCCTC
>NW_022446917.1:0-2253 GCF_009761245.1 Sapajus apella | reverse complement strand
TGTCTTTCTAGGTTCTCCAAAGAAAGAGTTTCTGATCTGCTACATTCGCACATCTGTTTAACTCTGTAAGTTGAATATAAACCTTGACAATCATTCTGAATGATAGCTCCGTTTTTGTTTTAGAGCCAGATAATTGTCTTTACACCCTATACTCCCATTCACAGAGTAATGTATAAATGCAGCTTTTAGGATAAACGTGTTTCTAACTCTCTGAATCTAAACACAGATGCAACTTTCTAAGGTGAACGAACACACAGCAGAGCACTTTGAAGGAGACGTTTCTCCTGTGGTTTAGACGCAATCTTACCGCTGATTCTTATGTGCGTGTATATAGCTGGTAATATCTCTTTCCAGATTCTCCAAAGAAAGGATTTCTGAACTTCTGCATTCACACATCTGTTTAACTCTGTAAGTTGAATATACACCTTGACAATCATTCTGCTAGATAGCTCCGTTTTTGTTTTAGAGCCAGATATTTCTCATTACACCCTATACGCCCATTCACTCAAGAATATCCAAACGCAGATTTTAGAAGAAACGTGTTTCTAACTCGCTGAATCTAAATATAGATGCAACTTCCTAAGGTGAACGAACACACAGCAGAGCAGCTTGAAAGACACGTTTCTCCTGTGGTTTACACCCGATATTACCGCTTATTCTTAAGTGTCTGTATAAGGCTTTAAATATCTCTTTCTAGATTCAATAAAGAAAGGGTTTCTGAACTGCTACATTCACACATCTGTTTAATTCTGGAGGTTGAATATTCCCCTTGACAATGATTCTGCTAGACAGCTCCGTTTTTGTTTTAGAGCCAGATATTTCTCATTACACCGTATACTCCCATTTACTCAGGAATATCCAAACGCAGCTTTTAGAAGAAACATGTTTCCAACTTGCGGAATCTAAACATAGATGCAACTTCCTAAGGTAAACGAACATACAACACTGCTGTTTCAAAGACACGCTTCTCCTGTGGTTTAGAGGCGATCTCAGCACTAATTCTTATGTGCCTGTATATGGCTGGAAATATCTCTTTCTAGATTCTCCAAAGAAAGGGTTTCTGAACTGCTAAATTCACACAACTGTTTAACTCTGTAATTGAATACACACCTTTTCAATCATTCTGCTAGATAGCTCCGTTTTTGTTTTAGAGCCAGATATTTCTCATTACACTCTATACTCCCATTCACTGAGGAATATCCAAACGCAGCTCTTAGAAGAAACGTGTTTCTAACTCGCTGAATCTAAACATAGATGCAACTTCCTAAGGTGAACAGACACACAGAGGATTAGTTTGAAAGACACGTTTCTCCTGTCCTTCAGACGCGCTGTTACCGCTAATTCTTATGTGCCTGTGAATGGCTTGAAATATCTCTTTCTAGATACTCCAAAGGAAGTGTTTCTGAACTAGTACATTCACACATCTGTTTAACTCTGTAAGTTGAATTGTACACCTTGACAAACATTCTGCTAGATAGCTCCGTTTTTGTTTTAGAGCCAGATATTTCTCATTACGCCCTATACTCCCATTCACTCAGGAATATCGAAACCCAGCTTTTAGAAGAAACGTGTTTCCTACTCGCGGAATGTAAACATAGATGCAACTTCCTAAGGTGAACGAACACACAGCAGAGAAGTTTGTCAGAGATGTTTCTCCTGTGGTTTAGACGCGGTCATACCGCTAATTCTTTTGTGTCTTTATATGGGTGGAAATATCTCTTTCTAGATTCTCCAAAGAAAGAGTTTCTGTACTGCTACATTCACACATCTGTTTAACTCTGTAAGTTGAATACGTACCTTGACAATCATTCTGTTGGGTAGCTATGTTTTTGTTTTAGCGCCAAATATTACTCATTACACCCTATACTCCCTTTCATTGAGGAATATCCAAACGCAGCTTTTGGAAGAAACGTGTTTCTCACTCGCTGAATCTAAACAAAGATGCAATTTCCTAAGGTGAACGAACTCACAGCAGAACAGTTTGAAAGAGACGTTTCTCCTATGGTTTCCATGCGATCCTAACGCTAATTCTTTTGTGCCTGTATATTGCTGGAAATATCTCTCTCTAGATTCTCCAAAGAAAGGGTTTCGGAACTGCTACATTCACACATCTGATTAACTCTGTATGTTGAATACACACATTGACAATCATTCCGCTAGATAGCTCCGTTTTTGTTTTAGAGCCAGATATTTCTCACTACACCCTACACTCCCATTCACTCAGGAATATCGAAACGCAGCTTTTAGAAGAAA
>NW_022446916.1:0-2253 GCF_009761245.1 Sapajus apella | reverse complement strand
TGTTTTAAGGCCTCTAAGACAGATCTGTTGAATAACACATAAACATTTGAGTAGTCATTAAATGAGTCCATGTTGAATTTGATTAAATGGGAATATTCCTGGATCCAGGAAATTAAAACCATACACAATAATTTAGTGTGTTGTCTAGTTAGTATAAAACAGGTTATGTTATAACAAATATAATGAGAATTTAGATAACATGTAAAACTGTATTGATTAATGAAAGGGTTTCATTGGCAATTCTCATGTCCGTTTTTGGTCCTTTGACTTGAATATGGCAGGGGGATTCTGATAATGTTAGATATAAAGCCCTTTCCAAACCATGCACTTGATCAAGTTTGGAAATTAGGGGTAGAGGTCTCATTGAGGCATATTATTTACATTTTAAGTTTTTATTGCAGACAAAGATATAGTGGCCTATTTCCTAAGGAAAACAAAAAGTTATCATCCCTATAAAGTTCTTCCCTATAAAGATCAAATTTTATGTTCTACAAGCTTTCTTTTGTACCTGATTGAGACAGGATTCCTCCTTCCCACTGCAAAGTCACCCATCCCTCACTCAGCCCCTCCAGTGCCTCTGTGGTCACCAGCAACTCTTCAGGTACCTGCTCATGCCAAATGGGTATTTCTGTTAGCCCAAGAATTTCCTCTAAGCTTTGTCCAGCCATCCTTATGAAATGTACCCTCTGTAGTTCGCAGGGTTTTTTTTTGAGATGGAGTTTTGCTTCTGTTGCCCAGGCTGGAGTGCAATGGCAAGATCTTGGCTCACTGCAGCCTCTGCACCCCAGATTCAAGTGATTCTCCTGCCTCAGCCTCCCAAGCAGCTGGGGTTACAGGCATGCATGCCACTATGCCTGGCTAATTTTTTTGTATTTTTATTAGAGACAGGGTTTCTCAGCCTGACAGGGTTGGTCAGGCTGGTCTTGAACTCCTGACCTCAAGTGATCCACCTGCCTTGGCCTCCCAAACTGCTGTGATTACAGGCATGAGCCACCGCACCCTACCTAGTTTGAAGTTTTTAAGTCTGTATATTTGAATGTTCCTAAAGAGAAACTTATTTTCTCTTTAGATCTGAATAGCATAGACTTAACCCCTGTGCAAGATACTCCTGTGGCTTCAAGAAAAGAAGATACATATGTTCATTTTAATGTGGACATTGAGCTCCAGAATCATGTCAAAAAATTAACCAAAGGTTTGTAATCTTAAGTAATAATTGGCTTCTTTATGGACGGAATTTTCATCTTATTTGTGTTTGTACATATGGTGGACCTAGCATAGTTAGTATCTGGCAAAAGCAAATGTCACATAGTGTTTATTGATTTCAATAAAATATACATATTTTTTTAAAAGTGGGAATTAGGAATTGTGTTATCTACTTGTCTAGTGACACTGTTATGTAGTAAAACAATCTTTAATAATAGAATTTTATTGTCTTTACCAAGGAAACAAAGTTTTTCACACACTAAAGGTCTGGAGAAGCAGGGGCTCCCTAAGGCTCCGTGATGATTAAGTGTTGAGTATTTTTAGTATTTGGCAGAATGATAACTTAACATGCAGTTAATTGTTAGGAAATAGGAAAGGACACAAATTTCTGAAATAGTGAGATTACATTTCCAAGTGCAGTTCTTAGGATTAAATGCTTCCCCATGCTTTTTGCCCAATGAGAATTTCAGTGTTCTCCAAAGAGGTGGCTTCAGAATCCCTTTATCACCTGAGGTTTCAGCTGCAGTTTCTGAAATTTTCAAGCTCTGTAGTATATACAAGTGCCTTTTGAAGTGACTGCCTCAGGTTCTGAAATATTTGATATTTCACTTCTCAAGTCTGGTTCTGCTGCCTCCTCTGTTCCTCCACTAAAATACCTTTCAGTGCTTCTGTTACAACAGTGGTCCTCAGAATATGACCCCTGGGAGAGCAGCAGCAGCGCCTGGAACCTTGTTAAGTGCCAACCCCAGACCGCCTGAATCCAAAACCGTGGGGACCACCCTAGCACTCTGTTTTAGGATGCCCTCTAGGTGATTCTGACATACACCAAAGTTCCAGAGTGGCTGTGTTAGCAGACTGTGTATGTAGGAGTGCTTATTAAATATTGCTGAAGAAATTTCAGTTACGAGTATGTCTTCTGAGCAAAACTATTGATTTGTTTCATTTCTTTAACTCCATTGCCATAAGAAATGTTTGTGATGTGGAGGGGAGAAGATGAAGTATTTCATGGGCTAACTTTTCTGTTTTACTACATTGCATTCTTTCTTAATG
>NW_022446915.1:0-2253 GCF_009761245.1 Sapajus apella | reverse complement strand
ATTTTTTCTTATCCTCATCTGTTATTTCCAAGAAATCATTTTCTAGTCTGCTCCCTTCTTCATCTGAGGTTTGTCCTTCTAACTCCTTGAAAGTATCTTCACAAACATCTCCAGTCTCTGTTCCCCCAGGAACCACCCCAAAGAGTTCCCCAGATGTCCTATTAGATGACTCTGATCCTTTAAAAATTTCCTGCTTTGTAGTCAACTCTGAACTCACCAGCTTGTTCTCACCTGCTGCCAAAGGAAAGAAGGCAACAAATTTTACTCATTTCTTGTCCTGTTTAAGAAAGAGAATCATTAACAGCTTATATACCTGAAAAAAAGTCACATTATGGTTAAGAAATGAGACAACACATTGAGAGCAAGAGCAAATGAGAAATATTAATAGCTCAATTTTTTTCCCTAGGGATAGGAAGGGGAAGATGGTCAGTGGAGACAGATGTAAAAAAGAGACTGAGCCTATGAGAACAGAAATGTCAACAGCATCTTAACAAAAGAAAAATAATAAAGAAGAAAGAAAAATTAAAAAAAGAAAAAAAGAGACTGAGCCAGCAGAACCAAGTCAGAAGGGCCACTGAAAAGCAAAAAACTGGATTGCAAAGCATGCTGTGATCTTACAGAAGTCACTCTCGTGCTATGTCTCCTTAGCAAAGTCATGAACAGGTAAGTTCCCTTCCAACCATAACATTGCATGGTTCCATTGTTCTCGGAAAAGATGTTGGGAGAGAGGAGGCTGGAAAATACTTCAAGTCAAATGTAAGAAAGACACGGAAAAAATGATAGTGAGTTGACAAGAAATTTATATTATGGAGGTATGATAAGAAAAGTGTACAAAAAGAACAGATCTTGTATGTCAGGACAGTAACAAGACTGCCCTAAATTCATCAATCACAGGATCTGCCCTGCCAAGAAGCCCTTTCGGGAAACTGCTCTGCCACAGTGTTTGCAGAGACGGATGCTTAGACTGCTATGCTTTGTGCCAAGTGACCCTGAACATCCCATGATAAGCCACAGGCGATTGGACCAGCACCAGGTACTAGACCCAAGGGCAGCTTATCTGTAGGTTGGTCTTCAGCCTCTGCTGTGGCCTGGGCCAAAGCTCTACCCAAGTGAGATGATGGGTAATGGGCATAGCAATGGGAATCCATCTCTAAGGAAATTTGGAACTGGAGGTAGGGCAAAATTAAGGCAATTATGAGTAGCAACGGAATCTGAAGTGATAAATAGAGAGAAGCCAAGCAATTAGGAGACACAGCAACAAGTGTAAGAGAACAGAAAGTACAATTAGGAAAGAGCTATGAAAAGAACAAAAGATTCACATGAAGAAAATGGGCAGCAGGAGGAGGACAAGCAGAGAGAAAACAGATACACTGAGCAGCTGCATTACATTCACACTGGAACACAGGCATCAACATCCATTTGCTTTTGCTGCTCAGGCTCCCAGTGTCAAGGCTCTGCTTCCCACAGTCTGGTCTAGCTGATCAGTTTCTTCTGAATTCCCATTCCTTTAAACCAAGGCTCACAGTTCCTTACTTTAATAATAACTTGAGTGGCTCTCTATTCCTTACAACTAAGAAGCCCTATCAAAACTATACTATGTCAATTCATAATGAGGTGAAGAGAATGCTGATCACTGTTGAATCTCAGTGATGAATACAGAAAGGTTCCATACATCATTCACCTTAGTTTACATTTGGAAATTTTCATAGCAAAAAGTTTAAAAAGACAGAAATATAGCAGAGAGAATGTGCAGCATGTAGACTCTAAGTGACTAGGAAACGGAATCATTACCCAAGGAGGCCATGCTGTGGTCATTTTCTGGCATCACGTTCCAGTGCATTGCTCTCTGACTGAGCGCAGGACATTTCTGTTTCTTCTGAGTATAGTCTACAGACAGGTCCTCAAACACCACAGTATCCTGGAATGATAAGCTCCGATCGCTCAGGTACATTCACAGCCTGAAGTGCCGAGTCACTGGGGTACAGAGGGCACAGGCTATGGGTTCTTTATGGGCAAAAGTGTGGGAGAGAGGAGCTGAGATGATACCTCAGAAAGGACAAGTCCAGGGCAAGACAGAATCCATTACCTTCAGGGAAGCAATGAGGCAGGAGAGACACGGGAACAGTCTTAGATGGGGCAGAGTCCTGGTGGTGAGACCTCTAGCCATTCCCGGACCAGAGTCTTGGGGATGTGGTAAAAACACAAAGAACCAAGCTCACCTGGGGCCTGACCATCCGAAGTACAGTTGCCCCT
>NW_022446914.1:0-2254 GCF_009761245.1 Sapajus apella | reverse complement strand
CAACCTGGGGTTACTGAAATATTCCTAAACTAAGCTGGATTTAGATATCTGGTTTTCACAACCTTGCCAAACTTATTGTTTAAACCCCAGGCCCAGCCCTAGCTCCAACCCTAGCTGTAACCCAACTCCATGCCCCAGGCCCACCTTAACCCCCAACTCCACATCCAAGTCCCAACCCCAGCTTTACCCCTAATTCCAGATACGGGCCCCAGCCACAGACCCAGGCCCAAACCCAGAACCAGTCCCCGCCCGAAGCCCATTCCCATGCCCATGCCCATGACCATACCCAGACCCAGGCCCAGCCGTAGCCGTAGCTTTCTCCCCATCTCCGTGTCCCTGGCCCAAGCCCTTAATGCTACTGGGTGCTTTCCCTGTTGATTTCTCTACTTCAGGTTAATGAAATAGTCCTTTCTTGAGCTGGATTTGGATACCTGGTTTTAACAACTTGGCCAAACTTACTGATTAAAACCCAGCCCCAGCCCCAGCCCCAGCCCTAAGCCCATGCCCCGGCCCAGGCAAAACTATATTTTTCTCCCAAACTCCATGTTCGTGGCCCAGGCCCTTAATCCTACTGGGTGTTTTCCCTGTTGATATCACAACCTGGGGTTACTGAAATACTCCTTAACTTAGCAGGATTTAGATACCTTGTCTAAACAACCTGGCCAGACTTACTGATTAAACCCCAGGCCCATCCCCATCCCCAACCCTAGCTTTACCTCAAATCCATGCCCCTGGCCCAGCTTTACCCCCCAACTCCACGTCTAAGCACAAATCCCAGCTTTTCCCCTAACTCCAGATCCCAGCCCCAGCCCCAGGCCCAGGCCCAAGCCCGGGCCCAACCTCATAACCAGCCGCAGCTAAAAGTCTATTCCCATGCCCACGACCATGACCATGCCCAAGCCCAGGCCCAGGCCTCGGCCTACGTCTAGGCCTAGGCCGAGACATAGCCGTAGCTTTCTCCCCAACTCCGAGTGCCTTGCCAAGACCCTTAATGCCACTGAATGTTTTCCCTGTTGATTTCTCAACTTGAGGTTACTGAAATAGTCCTTTATTGAGTTAGATTTGGATACCTGGTTTTAACAATGGGGCCAAGCTTACTGATTAAATCCCAGGCCCAGCCAAAGCCCCTGCCCCAGCTCCATCTCGAGGCCTAGCCCGAGTCCCAGAAGCAGCCCTATCCCCAGCCCCTGGCCCAGGGCACGCCCAGGCCCAGCCCCAGCCCTAAGCCGATGTCCAGGCCCAGGCCCAGCTATAGCTTTCTCCCAAATTCCGTGTCTGTGGCCCAGGCCCTTATACCTACTGGGTGTTTTCCCTGTTGATATCACAACCTGGGGTTACTGAAATATTCCTTAACTTAGCTGGATTTAGATACCTTCTCTAAACAACCTGGCTAAACGTGCGGATTAAACTCCAGGCCCATCCCCATCGGCAACCCTAGCTTTACCTCAAATCCATGCCCCTGGCCCTGCTTTACCCTCAACTCCACGTCCAAGCCGAAACCCCAGCTTTACCGCTAACTACAGATCCCAGCCCCAGCCCCAGCCCGAACTGCAGCCCCAACCCTAAGCCCATTCCGAAGACCAGGCCCGGCCAAAACTTTCTCCCCCACTCGGTGTCCCTGGCCCAGGCCCTTAATCCCACTGGGAGATTTCCCTTTTGATTTCTCAAGTTGAGGTTACTGAAATAGTCCTTTATGGAGCTGGATTTGGATACCTGGTTTTAACAACCTGGCCCAACTTACCGATTAAAGCCCAGGTCCCGCCCTAGCCCTAGCCCCATCCCCAGCCCCAGCCCCAGACCAGGCCTAGGCCGAAGTCCACCCCAGCCCCAGCCCCAGCCCCAGCTCTAGCCCTAAGCCCATGCCCATGCCCAGGCCCAGACCCGGGCCCAACAGAAGGTTTCCCCCCAACTCCGTGTCCCTGCCCTAGGCCGTTAATCCTACTGGGCGTTTTCCCTATTGATATCACAACCTGGGATTACTGAAATATTCCTTAACTTAGCTGGATTTAGATACCTGGTTTTAACAACCTTGCCAAACTTATTGATTAAACCCAAGACCCAGCCCTAGCTCCAACAATAGCTATAACCCAACTCCATGCCCCAGGCCCAGCTTAATCCCCAACTCCACGTCCAAGAGCAAACCCCAGCTTTACCCTAACTCCAGATCCCGGCCCCGGCCACAGGCCCGGGCCCAAACCCAGGTCCAAACCGAAAACCGGTCTCCGCCCGAAGCCCATTCCCATGCCCATGCCCA
>NW_022446913.1:1203-2255 GCF_009761245.1 Sapajus apella | reverse complement strand
CCTATGGTGAACGAACACAAAGCAGAGCAGTTTGAAATAGACGTTTCCACTGTGTTTTAAACGCAGTCTTACTGCTGGTTCTTATATGCCTGCGTATGGCTGGAAATATCTGTTTCCAGATTCTCCAAAGAAAGCATTTCTGAACTGCTGCTCTCACACATCAGTTTACCTCTGTAAGTTGATTGCAGAGTTTGACAACGATTCTGCCAGATACCTGCTTTTTTGTTTTAGAGCAAGATATTTCTCATTACAGCCTATAGTTTCATTCACTCTGGCATATCCAAACGCAGCTATTAGAAGAAATGTGTTTCTAACTCGCTCATTCTGAACATAGAGCCAGCTACCTAAGGTGAACGAACACAAAGCAGAGCAGTTTGAACGAGATATTTCTCCTGTGTTTAAAACGCAGTCTTACTGCCAGTTCTTATATGCCGGTACATGGCTGGAAATAGATGTTTCCAGATTCTCCAAAGAAACGATTTCTGAACTGCTGCACACACACATCAGTTTACCTGTGTAAGTTGATTGTAGAGCTTGACAACCATTCTGATATATAGCTGCGTTTTTGTTTTAGAGCCAGATATTTCCCTTTACAGCCTATAGTCTCATTCACTCTGGAATATCCAAACTCAGCTTTTAGAAGAAACGGTTTTCTAACTCGCTGTATCTAAACATAGATGCAACTTCCTAAGGTAAACGAACACAAAGCAGAGCAGGTTGAAATAGACGTTTACCCTGTGTTTTCATCGCATCTTACTTCTCGTTCTCATATGCCTGTATATGGCATAAAATTCCAGATTCTCCAAAGAAAGATTTCTTAACTGCTGCACACACCGATCACTTTAACTCGGTAAGTTTATTGTCCAGCTTCACAACAATTCTCCTAGATAGCAGCGTTTTGGTTTTACAGCAAGATATTTCTCATTACATCGTATAGTGTAATTCACTCTGGAATATCCAAACGCAGATTACAAAAGAAAGGTGTTTCTAACTCGCTGAATCTAAACATAGAGGCAACTTCCTAAGGTGAACGAACACAAAGCAGAGCAGTT
>NW_022446913.1:426-1103 GCF_009761245.1 Sapajus apella | reverse complement strand
GCAAGATATTTGTCATTACAGCCTATAGCCTCATTCACTCTAGCATACACAAACGCAGCTTTTAGAAGAAACGTGTTTGTAACTCACTGAATCTAAACATAGATGTAACTTCCTAAGGCGAAGGAACACCAAGTAGAGCAGTTTGAACAACTCGTTTCTCCTGTGTTTTAAACGCAGTCTTACTGCTAGTTCTTATATGCCTGCATATGGCTGGAAATATCTGTTTCCAGATTCTCCAAAGAAACGATTTCTGAACTGCTACACACACACATCACTTTAACTCTGTAAGTTGATTCTTCAGCTTGACAACCATTCTGCTAGATAGCTGCGCTTTTGTTTTAGAGCAAGATATTTGTCATAACAGCCTATAGCCTCATTCACTCTAGAATATACAAACGCAGCTTTCAGAAGAAACGGTTTTGTAACTCACTGAATCTAAACATAGATGCAACTTCCTAAGGCGAACGAACACCAAGCAGAGCAGTTTGAACAACTCGTTTCTCCTGTGTTTTAAACGCAGTTTTACTGCTAGTTCTTATAAGCCTGTATATTCCTGGAAATATCTGTTTCAAGATTCTCTAAAGAAAAGATTTCAGAACTGCTGCACACACACATCATTTCAGCTCTGTAAGTTGATTGCACAGCTTGGCAAACATTCTGCTTGATAGCGGCGTTTT
>NW_022446913.1:0-326 GCF_009761245.1 Sapajus apella | reverse complement strand
AAGGTGAACAAACAGAAAGCAGAGCAGTTTGAACTAGACTTTTCTCCCGAGTTTAAAACTCAGTCTTACGGCTAGTTCTTATATGACTTCATATGGCTGGAAATATCTGTTTCCAGATTCTCCAAAGAAACGATTTCTGAACTGCTGCACACACACATCAGTTTAACTCTGTAAGTTGATTGTACAGCTTGACAACCATTCTGCTAGATAGCTGCGTTTTTGTTTTAGACCAACATATATCTCTTTACAGCCTATAGTCTCATTCACTCTGGCATATCCAAACGCAGCTATCTAGCAGAATGGTTGTCAAGCTGTACAATCAACTT
>NW_022446912.1:0-2255 GCF_009761245.1 Sapajus apella | reverse complement strand
TGATTATCTCAATTGATGCAGAGAAGGCCCTTGACAAAATTCAACAGCCCTTTATGCTAAAAACACTCAATAAGCTAGGTATCGATGGAACGTATCTCAAAATAATAAAAGCTATTTATGACAAACGAACAGCCAATATCATACTGAATGGGCAAAAACTGGAAGCATTCCCCTAGAAATGTGGCATCAGACAAGGATGCCCGCTCTCACAACTGCTATTCAATATAGTATTAGAAGTTCTAGCCAGAGCAATCAGACAAGAAAAAGAAATAAAGGGCATTCAAATAGGAAAGGAGGAAGTCAAATTGTCTCTATTTGCAGACGACATGATTGTATATCTAGAGGACCCCATCGTCTCAGCCCCAAACCTCCTGAAACTGATAAGCAAGTTCAGCAAAGTCTCAGGATACAAAATCAATGTGCAAAAATCACATGCATTCCTATACACCAATAATAGACTTAAAGAGAGCCAAATCAAGAACAAACTTCCATTCACAAATGCCACAAAGAGAATAAAATACCTAGGAATACAACTAACAAGGAATGTAAAGGACCTCTTCAAGGAGAACTGCAAGCCACTGCTCAACGAAATAAAAGAGGACACAAACAGATGGAGAAACATTCCATGTTCATGGTTAGGAAGAATCAATATCTTGAAAATGGCCATATTGCCCAAAGCAATTTACAGATTCAACGCTACCCCCAACCAAGCTACCAATGACCTTCTTTGCAGAACTGGAAAAAACCACCTTAAACTTCATATGGAACCAAAAGAGAGCCCGCATAGCCAAGTCAATTCTAAGCAAAAAGAACAAAGCGGGGGGCATCACACTACCAGACTTCAAACTATACTACAAGACTACAGTAATCAAAACAGCATGGTACTGGTACCAAAAAGAGATATAGACCAATGGAACAGAACAGAGGTCTCGGAGGCAACACAACCTTTCTACAACCACCTGATGTTTGACAAACCAGACAAAAACAAGCAATGGGGAAATAATTCCCTGTTCAATAAATGGTGTTGGGAATGCTGGCTAGCCATGTGCAGAAAGGAGAAACTGGATCCCTTCCTGACACCTTACACTAAAATTAACTCCAGATGGATTAAAGACTTAAACATAAGACCTAACACCATAAAAACCCTAGAAGAAAATCTAGGCAAAACCATTCAGGACGTAGGTGTAGGCAAGGACTTCATGACCAAAACGCCAAACGCATTGACAACAAAAGCCAAAATAGACAAATGGGACCTAATCAAACTCCACAGCTTCTGCACAGCAAAAGAAACAATCATTAGAGTGAATCGGCAACCAACAGATTGGGAAAAAATTTTTGCAGTTCACCCATCTGACAAAGGGCTGATATCCATAATTTACAAAGAACTAAAGCAGATTTACAAGAAAAAAACTAACAAGCCCATTTAAAGTGGGCAAAGGATATGAACAGACACTTCTCAAGAGAAGACATACGTGAGGCCAACAAACATATGAAAAAATGCTCATCATCACTGGTCATCAGAGAAAGGCAAATCAAAACTACACTGAGATACCATCTCACGCCGGTTAGAATGGCAATCATTAAAAAATCTGGAGACAATAGATGCTGGAGAGGATGTGGAGAAATAGGAACACTTTTGCACTGTTGGTGGGAGTGTAAATTAGTGCAACCATTGTGGAAGACAGTGTGGCGATTCCTCAAGGACCTAGAAATAGAAATTCCATTTGACCCAGCAATCCCATTACTGGGTATATTTCCAAAGGATTACAAATCGTTCTACTATAAGGACACGTGCACACGAATGTTCATTGCAGCACTGTTTACAATAGCAAAGACCTGGAACCAACCCAAATGCCCATCGACGATAGACTGGATAGGGAAAATGTGGCCCATATACACCATGGAATATTATGCAGCCATCAAAAACGATGAGTTTGGGTCCTTTGTAGGGACATGGATGAACCTGGAAACCATCATTCTCAGCAAACTGACAGAAGAGCAGAAAATCAAACTCTGCATGTTCTCACTCATAGGCGGGTGTTAAACAATGAGAACACATGGACACAGGGAGGGGAGCACTACACACTGGGCTCAGTTGGGGGGAAATAGGGGAGGGACGGTGGGGAGTGGGAAGCTGGGGAGAGATAGCAAGGGGAGAAATGCCAGATGTAGGTGATGGGGAGGAAGGCAGCAAATCACACTGCCACGTGTGTTCCTATGCAACAATTTTGCATGTCCTTCACATGTACCCCAAA
>NW_022446911.1:0-2255 GCF_009761245.1 Sapajus apella | reverse complement strand
TTGATTACGGCCTACAGGCTCTTTCACACTGGAATATCCAAACGCTGCTTTTAGAAGAAACGTGTTTCTAACTCGCTGAATCTAAACATAGATGCAACTTCCTAAGGTGAACGAACACAAAGCAGAGCAGTTTGAACTAGTCGTTTCTCCAGTGTTTTAAATGCAGTCTTACTGGTAGTTCTCATATGCCTGTATATGGCTGGAAATATCTGTTTGCAGATTCTCGAAGCAAAAGATTTCTGAACTGCTGCAAACACACATCAGTTTAACTCTGTAAGAAAATTGTACATCTTGGCAACCATTCTCCTAGACAGTTGCATTTTTGTTTTAGAACAAGATATTTCTCATTACACCCTATAGTCTCAGTCACTCTGGAATAACCAAACAGAGCTTATAGAAGAAACGTGTATCCAGCTCGCTGATTCTAAACATAGATGCAACTTCCTAAGGTGAACGAACAAAAGGCAGTTTTTTGTTCGAGACGTTTCTCCTGTGTTTTAAACGCAGTCTTCCTGCTTGTTCTCATATGCCTGTATATGTCTGGAAATATCTGTTTCCAGATTATCCAAAGAAAGGATTTCTGAACTGCTGCACACACACATCAGTTTATCTCTGAAATTTCATTCTACAGCTTAACAACCATTCTACCAGATAGCTACGTTTTTGTTTTAGATCAAGATATTTCTCATTACAGCCTACAGTCTCATTCACTCTGGAATATCCAAATGCAGCTTTTAAAAGAAACGTGTTTCTAACTCGCTGTATCTAAACATAGATGCAACTTCCAAAGTTTAGCGAACACAAAGCAGAGCAGTTTGAACTAGACATTTCTCCTGTCTTTTAAACGCAGTCTTATTGCTATTTCTTAAAGGCCTATATATGTCTGGAAATATAATTTTCGAGATTCTCCAAAGAAAAGATTTCTGAACTGCTGCACACACATTTGAATTTAACTCTGTTAGTTGATTGTACAGCTTGACAACAATTCTGCTAGATAGCTGCGTTTTTGTTTTAGATCAAGATATTTCTCATTACAGCCTACAGTCTCATTCACTCTGGAATACCCAAACGCAGCTTTTAAAAGAAACGTGTTTCTAACTCGCTGAATCTTAACATAGATGCAACTTCCTAAGGTGAACGAACACAAAGCAGAGCAGTTTGAACTAGACGTTTCTCCAGTGTTTTAAACGCAGTCTTACTGCTACGTCTTAAATACCTGGGTATGACTGGTCATATCTGTTTCCAGATTCCCCATAGAAAAGATTTCAGGACCTCTGCACACACACACATCAATTTAACTCCATAAGATAATTTTACAGCTTGACAACCATTCTGCTAGATAGCTGCATTTTTGTTTTAGAGCAAGATATTTCTCATTACAGCCTTTAGTCTCAGTCACTCTGTAATATCCAAGCGCAGATTTTTGAACAAACTTTTTTCTAACTCGCTGAATGTAAACATAGATGCAACTTCCTAAGGTGAACGAACACAAAGCAGAGCAGTTTGAACTAGACGTTTCTCCTGTGTTTTAAATGCAGTCTTACTGCTAGGTCTTAAATGCCTGGGTAAGGCTGGAAATATATGTTTCCAGATTCCCCAAAGAAAAGATTTCAGAACCTCTGCTCAAACACATCAATTTAACTCCATAAGATTATTTTACAGCTTGACAACCATTCTGCTACATAGCTGCATTTTTGTTTTAGAGCAAGATGTTTATGATTACGGCCTGCATGCTCTTTCACAATGGAATATCCAAATGCTGCTTTTAGAAGAAACGTGTTTCTAACCCGCTGAATCTAAACATAGATGCAAATTCCTAAGGTGAACGAACAAAAGCCGGAGCAGTTTGAACGAGACGTTTCTCCTGTGTTTTAAACGCAGTTTTACTGCTAGGTCTTAAATGCCTGGGTAAGGCTGGAAATATCTGTTTCCAGATTCCCCAAAGAAAAGATTTCAGAACCGCTGCACACACACATGACTTTAACTCCATAAGATGATTTTACAGCTTGACAACCATTCTGCTAGATAGCTGCGTTTTTGTTTAGAGCAAGATATTTCTCATTACAGCCTTTAGTCTCAGTCACTGTGGAATATCAGACGCAGATTTTTGAGGAATCCTTTTTCTAACTCGATGAATGTAAACATAGATGCAACTTCCTAAGGTGAACGAACACAAAGCAGAGTAGTTGGAACTAGACGTTTCTACCGGGTTTTAAACGCAGTCTTACTGCTAGGTCTTAAATGCCTGGGTAAGG
>NW_022446910.1:0-2257 GCF_009761245.1 Sapajus apella | reverse complement strand
AAACCTTTAATATATTATCAATTGGATATTATTTAAAGTTTTACATAAGCTGACAGTTCAATAAAGCAATTATGATCAAAATTATTTTTACATTTAGAACATGAAAACTAAGAAGAGGGATTACATTTTTCTCTAAATTTATTCTACAAAGTTAATTATGTAATTATTTTTATAAAGTTAATAAATGTTTTAACACAAGAGGCAGCAAACCTTTGGAGAGGAAAACTCTCTTATCATTGAATTCAATTCAATTTTTCAAACATTTAATGAATAATGACAATACTATGAAGAATACACGAATTAGGAAGACAAAATCCTCACTCTCTTGGAGCATGAGCAAACCAAGCAGGAAAATTAGACATTTATTTTTAAACAGAAAGGAAATGAGGAAAGACACTATTGTTTTGCAGCTATTCATCTTGCAGAAGTAAGAGAACCTACCTTTCAAGATCGATGAACTCTTTTGTGAAGCCATCAGTCTAGCCATTCCTCATACATCAAATCGAAAATAATTATTTATTGCTTTGAGTGACATCATTATAATACATTTGTGTTTTAGCATCAGACTTATAAACAGACTGGCTACTATGGCTCATGACTGTAATCCCAGAGCTTTCAAAGCATGAAGTGAGAGGATTGTTTCAGTCCAAGAGTTCAAGACCAGCCTGGGCAACATAGTGAGACCCTGTCTCTATAAAACTTTTTTTAAATGAGTGAAAAACAATGTCACTGATAAACAATTTGTAAAAATGACCAGTAAAATAGTCCTGAGGGTACTCAACCAGAGTGGATTTATAGAAAATGTATGTTAATCTTGATTAATTAACAAAAGAGAAAATGTTATTGTGGTAAATTTTCCGCAAATAGCATTTGAATGTTAAAGATCAAAAGATCCAGTTCTGGGTCAGGTGCGGTGGCTCACACCTGTAATCCCAGCACTCTGGAAGGTCAAGACCAGCAGATCACTTACAGCCGGGAATTCTATACCAGCCTGGCCAACACAGCAAGACCTTGTCTCTACTAAAAATACAAAAATTAGATGGGCATAGTGGTGTGCACCTGTTATTCCAGCTACTCGGGAGGCTAAGGCAGAAAAATCACTTGAACTCAGGAGACAGAGGCTGCAGTGAGGCAAGATTGCACCACTGCACTCCAGCCTAGGCGACAGAACAAGACTCTGTCTCAAAATGAAATCTAGTTCTGACATAAGTCGCTTAGAATGTATACTCTTTATGAAAATATTTATTTTTTGCAAAATAGAGAGCAGTCAACAGAGTTCTTGATAAAAGTATTTTACCTATATGCATTAATGTTATTTTTCTATCATATTCAAATTTGATGTTGTATATTTTTACTTTTCTTTTTTTGAGGCATGGTCTCACTCTGTTTCAAAAAAGAAAAAAGTAAAAATATACTGGTGTGTAGTGGTGGGATCACTACTCACTGCAGCCTCTGCCTCACAGGTTCAAGCGATTCTCCTGCCTTGGCC
Source organism: Sapajus apella (assembly GCF_009761245.1). Lineage (NCBI taxonomy): Eukaryota > Metazoa > Chordata > Mammalia > Primates > Cebidae > Sapajus > Sapajus apella. Next base: position 768 of record NW_022446910.1, on the reverse strand, counting down.
TCCTGAGTAGCTGGGAGTACAAGCAGGCACCACCACACCTGGCTAACTTTTGTATTGTTTGCAGAGACAGGGTTTCGCCATGTTGCCCAGGCTGGTCTCAAATTCTGAGCACAAGCAATCCACCCACCTTGGCCTCCCAACTTGCTGGGATTACAGCCCTAAGCCACCAGGCCCTGCCGATATTTTTCTTTGCTATTTTTTTCCCTTGACTGAGTATTTTTGAAGCATAAGAGCTTTTCTCTTATACTGGTATGTTAAAAACAAAACAAATAAACAAAAATTCTTGTTGGACTGGCTGAAACATAAGATTCCATAAGTAAGAAGTCCAGTCTGCAGATATGATTAATGTTTTCATAATACTACTGTGGAAGGCAGCTACTTATTAATTTGACCAAAAGTTAAACATTTGGCCATTGAAGGCTTTTGAGGGTGAGGAATGGACAGCAATAAAACTTAACTTTTGTCAAAAATTCATACTGCATGTTTGAACAATCTTAGCATCAACTTGGAGAAATTTCTGTCTCCAATAAGTTCTTTTTAAGTTAACCTAAAAAATTACTTAGGATAACTACTCAGAGTTCCAATATGTCTAAATAAAGCATTTTACATACTAATTATATCTATAAAAATGTGGGCCTCATGGTATGTTCTCCTATACCATATGAGTTAAGATTAGAAAACAATATCCTAGGACTAGATCCTTTTAAACACTCTAAACACCGAAATGGTTAGAAATAAGTTAATAAGTCATTGTGGCATTTTTACAAT
>NW_022446909.1:0-2258 GCF_009761245.1 Sapajus apella | reverse complement strand
TGTGGCACATATACACCATGGAATACTATGCAACCACAAAAAAGGATGAGTTTATGTCCTTTGCAGGGACATGGATGAAACTGAAAGCCATCATTTTCAGCAAACTAACACAAGAACAGAAAACCAAACACCGAATGTTCTCACTCATAAGTGGGTGTTGAACAATGAGAACACACAGACCCAGGGAGGGGAACATCACACACCAGGGCCTTTTGAGGGGGGGTTGGGGAGCTAGGGGGTGATAGCAGGGGGTGAGGGGATTGGGGAGAGATAACTTTAGGAGAAATACTTCATGTAGATGTTGGGGCAGGGGGAATGGATGCAGCAAACCACCATGGCATGTGTATACTTATGTAACAATCCTGCACAATCTGCACATGTACCCCAGAAAATTAAAACATAATTTTTAAAGTAAAAAAAAAATAAAATTTTATTCTTTTACAAAATTAAAAAAAAAATCATGTGCTTTATAGAACTAAATATTAAGGTTATGAATATTAACATCTTAATTGAATATAGAAACAATTTTACCAATTGTTTTGCTATCTCAAAACTCATAACTAAATTTTTATGGGACATGGAGATTAAATGTGTCTAAAGGCAATTAATGCCCTATATCTATAATAATGTCAAATTTTCATGGTTTATTAATCTCACAGTGTGCTAGAATTTTAAAATTTCTCCTTAGCTGTGCTCATTCACATTCATGGAACATAAGATATGATATTGAAGGAATTCTTAAAGGACAAATGCAGGCAAAAATAAATGAAATGGGATAAATATATCCTAGAATATGCAGAAAAATATTCCATTACCAATAATGTCATGCATTTTAAAACTTTATGCTTACTCTGTTCTTTTAGGTATTTATTACCTCTTAAACTTCCCTGAAATGAGACTGAGATCAATGAAGGTATTAAATGTTTTCTAAATAGCCAAAATTATGAAAGTATTTTTTGTATTCTAAAGTGAATTCCTTAGTGAGCTTTTTGATATATAATACTTGGCATTGTCTTTCAAGTTACCATTACAAACACAAATGAGAATTAAAATATTAATTTTTTATGTATCTTAAAAATACTTGGAACACACATTTCAACTGGCTTAATCACATATGAGACAAAGAAATGAGAAGTTATAACTAGGCAAGTTCTGGACTTCAATGTCATCTCTTCCATCTTTTCCATGACACTTTCCCTGTTGCCATCAAATGTTATCTTTTTTTCACCCTTTGGAACATTCCCATTGCAACAATTAGGAGGAGAAGATTTGGGGAAATATAGAAGATGACGCGCTTGAGCTGTGCTTCTGCCGTGAGCACCCTTAAACACCTGCTCACTGTTATAATCAAAGTCATAGTGATGTCTCCAGAGAGGTCTTAGAGCAGAGGAGAGGCCCAGTAGCAGAAAAAGACTCTGGGCCTTCACGGCACCTAGCAAGAGTTCACTATGAGTCACAGTAGCAGGGTGCTGGCCCAGACCACCAATGACCACATGGACAAGGGAAGTTGATGCAGGGGAAGGAGTCTGTGAGCTATTGTGGTTCAATACCCACATCCTGCCTCCTTCTAATATGAAAAGATTAGAGAGATGAGGAAAACCCAGCAAAGAGACTGCAAAGGAGTTGCCAATAAGATGGAAGAAAAATCAAGAGAGAGAGACATTCTTCAAGCATGAGGGAATAATAATCAACCATCTCAAATGCTGCTGAGAGATAGAGTAAGATAAAGGTAGAAATCCTTGATGACTTCAACACAGCTTTATGTTCGTGAAGATTGAAGTGCTATTTGAGTTCAGAGACAATAGACTAAACAAATTTGAGTTCGTGCATATAGGAAACTCCGAACCAGTTTTGTTGTAAAGTGGAATGGATAAATGAGGCAGTAGCTTGAGAGAGAATTCGGGTCCAGGAATTTTTCTAATGATAAGAGATTTAGAGCTCCTGTTTGAATGCTCTGCAGGTAACCAAAGGGGAAAGATTTATATGATCTGAGGAGAAACCAGAGTATGCTCTTCACGTAATAACATATAAGCAGAACAAAATGATGGTATGGGAGACAGAGAAAAATAATTGATGAGAGAGAAATTTCTCAAATAGGTGCAAAGGGAGGGAATCTGGTTAACCTTTAGAGGGGATGGCTTCACCACCAAGAGCCCAGACAAAGAAGTAAGAAAATACATGAAAACATATCCTTGTAGGTATGAATGGGGTGGTGGGTTTGAGAAAGTTTTGTTTGTTCTCTTTTCTGTGAAATAGAA
>NW_022446908.1:0-2258 GCF_009761245.1 Sapajus apella | reverse complement strand
TAGACAAGAAACAAAACTGCGCTAGAACCAACTTATTCATCATCATCATCTTCTTCTTCATCTTCATCTTCTTCATCTTCCTCTTCCTCCTCATCCTCTTCATCTTCCTCATCTTCCTCCTCCTCCTTCTTTTTCTTGCTTTTTTCAGCCTTGACAACTCCCTTTTTGGCTGCATCAGGCTTTCCTTTAGCTCGATATGCAGCAATATCCTTCCAAAGCAAAGAGAGAAGAAAACAGTAGGAAAGAAAAAAACATTAAGGGAAGAAATAGAACATGGCAAAACTGTATGAATGAAATCAAGATTTTAGTTATACCAAAATATCACATATCCGCAGACCCACTGCAACTCCAGAAATAACCAGAACTTCAATAAATGCACATAAAAATACCATGAGATCATCATAACAATCTATAACTCATGAAATGGTACAGTCTAATATTTGCAAAGTTATGCCTCATTGAGGTACAATTATGTACCACATCCTAACTCTATTAAAAGTAGAATGTGGAGACTTTGATTAAAGGGTAGACACTGCCACCTTCTGAATGCAAAAAAGCATTCTACAGGTTTACACTGTCAGACCCTAATCCTTAGTGGAAGATGTCTTTAAAAAAAAAAAAAAAAAAGTAATTTGTCAATAAACATGCAATTAGATTAAGAAACATCTAGAAATGGACACTTCAGAATAACTAAAGAAGCTAAAAATTAACTTTAAGTACTTAATGTAAGAGTTACAGATTTCCTTATTAATTTACTGGACATCAACAGACTTGAAATTTAACTTAGTGATGTGGTTTTTTGAGTATCTAAAGGAAAGGAAAGTAAGTGTTTCAGGATATGATTAAGAAAAATAGAGCCTATATTAACTTTGTCTGGCTTATTTTTGCATTGTTTGCCAAGCCATGTGATAATAATCATTTTTGACTTGAAGTGACTACCAACATTTTCACAAGCTTCAAGATACTGGGGAATGGTAAAACCAACTTAAATGTATATCCTTTGTCTGAGTCTAATTATATGAAGTAAACCCAATTTATTTGGTACTCTGTATTCTTTGAAGGGTGAGAAAGGACTTATGTCAACAGCATACTTAACGTAGCTATTACACTAAAAGCTTATTGCACCTCAAACTAAGTACAATCATACAACATCTGGTATACTCTTCATCATTCTACCAAGCAAACCCATACTCACCTTTTCGTATTTTTCCTTCAGCTTCGCAGCCTTCTTTTCATAAGGCTGCTTGTCATCTGCAGCAGTGTTATTCCACATCTCTCCCAGTTTCTTCGCAACATCACCAATGGACAGGCCAGGATGTTCTCCTTTGATTTTTGGGCGATACTCAGAGCAGAACAGGAAAAAGGCCGAACTAAAAAAAAATAACTTCAATTTTAGGATTTTAAGTTAACAGACCATAAAAACAAATACTACCAAATGTACACTGCACTGCTATTTAAAGCTGCCTGTGAATTTCTATGATGCACTGGACAGGGTGCAAATACTATAATACACTAAATATCCTTCATAACTAAAGCTTAACTTACAACTATTTAATTTATACTAGCTAGGGCCCCAGATGAACACTCTGCAATTATATTACTTCAGAGAGAGAATTTTTCAAGAAATAAAAGGATCAAAAGGAGATACACTGGGTAAAGGGGACCATGTCTAATTCAAATGCTTGGACGAACACTCCCACCCAACAGGAATTTTATGTATACTATTTAAATATAACCTGCATGAACAAGTATTAGCTAAGAAACTTTGATTGTACACTTACACTCTAAACTGACACAGTTGCTTACTAAATGTCTCTCAGATTCTACTGTATAAAACATGTCTAGGAAATAAAAACAGGCAAGATACTCACGGAGGCCTCTTGGGTGCATTGGGATCCTTGAACTTCTTTTTTGTCTCCCCTTTAGGAGGAATATAGGTTTTCATTTCTCTCTCATAACGGGCCTTATCCGCCTTTGCCATATCTTCAAATTTTCCTTTCTCTTTAGCAGACATGGTCTACAAAAGAATTATTTGTAAATTTAAGTTGTAAAATTTAAATAAATTATCCTCAAAGCCAATGTCTTTTGCTATGTAATAGGGTCATACGAAAGCCAGCTAGGCTTTTATTTTCATCCTCATTTGGAAATTGCCTTTTAATTACCTTGTTAGCATGCTCTAAGCCCTCTTACCTTCCACCTCTCTGAGCACTTCTTAGAAAACTCTGAGAAGTTGACTGAAGCATCTGGGTGCTTCTTCT
>NW_022446907.1:0-2258 GCF_009761245.1 Sapajus apella | reverse complement strand
TATTTGCTATATTATCATCCCATGTGCAATATGTGGCACTGAAACTTGCAAAGTATTTGTTGACCATGCATTCCCTCAATCCTGATACCAATACACAGCTTTCTTTACATGCAAATATATTTAAGTATTCTTAATGTCTACAAAATGAAATAGGAAACCATAAATACAAACTGAATAAAATGAAAGCCTGACAAGTTTAATTTTCCCCCAAATCTCAAATATTTAACCAACTTATACTAAAAATAAATACAATAATGATACAAGCACAAAGTAAAACCATAGTCTGTTATTCAACATTTTTCCTTGATTTACAACACATGGTTTGTTTTTGTTTTTGTTTTAAGATAGAGTCTCACTCCGTCACTCAGGCTGGAGTACAGTGGCACCATGTCGGATTACTGCAACCTCCATCCCCTGGGTTCACGCAGTTCTCCTGCCTCAGCCTCCCAAGTGGCTAAGATTACAGGCACCCACCACCATGACTGGCTAATTTTTATATTTTGAGTAGAGATGGGGTTTCAGCATGTTGGCCAGGCTGGTCTCAAACTCCTGACCTCAGGTGATCCACCCACCTCAGCCTCTCAAAGTGCTGGGATTGCAGACATGAGCCACCACACCTAGCCAATACATGGTTTAATAAATATATAACCAAACCCTCATTAATGTTCACAAAATTAAATTTTATCTAGACTACATTTTTTTCTGATTAATTCAACATTTTCCCTTGTTGTTAAATAGTAAAACAAATGTCTCCATTGACCCTTTCTGCATGTGCTTGCTCTTGAAGCAGAAGGAGGCATTGTCCATCTGCACAAACCCCTTCAATAGCATGATACTGAGAGCTATCCACATTGACAACTTTTTTTTTTTTTTTTCCTGAGATGGAGTCTTGCTCTTGTGGCCCAGGCTGGAGTACAATAGCACAATCTCAGCTCACTGCAGCCTCCACCTCCTGGGTTCAAGCCATTCTGCCTCAGCTCTCCGAGTAGCTGGGATTACAGGCTCCCACCACCACACACAGCTCATTTTTCTATTTTTTGTAGAGACAAGGTTTCGCCATGTTGGTGAGGTTGGTCTCGAGCTCCTGACCTCGTGATATGCCTGCCTCAGCCTCCCAAAGTGCTGGGATTATAGGCGCCCACTACCACGCCCAGCTTATTTTTGTATTTTTAGTTGAGACAGAGTTTCACCATGTTGGTGAGGCTGGTCTCGAACTCCTGACCCCATGATCCACCCACCTCTGCCTCCCAAAGTGCTGGGATTACAGTCATGAGCCACCAAGCCAGGCCCACTGACAACTCTTTGAGTGCTGACATCTTATTTAAAAGAACCTTTTTATAAAAAAGTCTTCCATTTGCTTGGTTCTTTACTGTGCTTTAACATATGCTACTTTTTTTTCATTCTTAAAAGTTCTCTGTGATGTTAGGCTGTGATTATTCCCGTTTGAGAAATAATGAAACCAAGGCTCAGAACTGGAAATAAGTTTTCTAAGGTCAAACAGCAAATAGGTGCAATGAACTGATTACAAGTTTAGTATCCCAGACCCAGATCCCAAATATAACTGACCTCCTTGCCAGGCTCTCCAGCTACCAAAGAAAGAAAAGAAAAAGAAAAAAGATAACACCAAAGTCCACTAGATAAAGAACAAATCTCTCCACTAGATAAAGAATTCAGATCAGTTTTTAAGAAATGTAAGACATATAATCCCATGTTATTTAAGATGTTCCAGACTGTACGAATAAAAATAGCACACTTAGAAATCCTTTCTTAATTAGCCTAAAATGAGTAACAAAACTGAAAAACAACCCAAGAAAACTGCAAACCAGATTCACTTAAGAGTACTAATGATCCAGGAGTGGCCAACTTGGAAGAAAAAAAAAAAAAGAGTATTGATGAAATTTCCTTTTTAAAATGAACAAACTCCAGGCCAGGTATGTGGCTATAATCCCAGCACTTTGGAAGACATAGGTGGGTGGATCATTTGAGGTCAGCAGCTTGCCCAGCCTGGCCAACATGGTGAAACCTCGCCTCTATTAAAAATACAAAAATTAGCCAAGCATGGCGGCAGGCACCTATAATCCCGGCTACTTGGGAGGCTGAGGCAAGAGAATCAATCACTTGAGGCTGGGCGTGGTGGCTCACGCCTGTAATCCAAGCACTTTGGAGGCCAAGATGGGCGGATCATCTGAGGTCGGGAGTTCAAGACCAGCCTGACCAACACCCCATCTTTAAAATTAAAAAAAAAAAAAAAAAAAAAA
>NW_022446906.1:957-2259 GCF_009761245.1 Sapajus apella | reverse complement strand
AAAATAATAAAAGCTATTTATGACAAACCAACAGCCAATATCATACTGAATGGGCAAAAACTGGAAGCATTCCCCTTGAAATCTGGCACTAGACAAGGATGCCCTCTCTCACCACTCCTATTCAATATAGTACTGGAAGTTCTAGCCAGAGCAATCAGGCAAGAAAAAGAATAAAAGGGTATTCAAATGGGAAAGGAGGAATTCAAATTGTCTCTATTTGTAGATGACATGATTGTATATCTAGAAGACCCATCATCTCAGCTCAAAATCTCCTGAAACTGATAAGCAATTTCAGCTAAGTCTCAGAATACAAAATCAATGTGCAAAAATCACATGCATTCCTATATACCAGTAACAGACAAGGAGAGCCAAATCAAGAAGGAACTGCCATTCACAATTGCCACAAAGATAATAAGATACCTAGGAATACAACTAACAAGATACGTAAAGGACCTCTTCAAGGAGACCTACAAGCCACTGCTCAATGAAATAAGAAAGGACACAAACAGATGGAGAAACATTCCATGTTCATGGCTAGGAAGAATCAATATCGTGAAAATGGCCATACTGCCAAAGTAATTTATAGATTCAACACTATCCCCATCAAGCTACCAATGACCTTCTTCACAGAACTGGAAAAAAACACCTTAAACTTCATATGGAACCAAAAGGGAGCTCGCATAGCCAAGTCAATTCTAAGCAAAAATAACAAAATGGGAGGCATCACACTACCGGACTTCAAACTGTACTACAAGGCTACAGTAAACAAAACAGCATGGTACTGGTACCAAAACAGAGATATAGACCAATGGAACAGAACAGAGGTATCGGAGGCAACACCACATATCTACAACCATCTGATCTTTGACAAGCCAGACAAAAACAAGCAATGGGGAAAGGAGTCCCTGTTTAATAAATGGTGTTGGGAAAGCTGGCTAGCCATGTGCAGAAAGCAGAAACTGGACCCCTTCCTGACACCTTACACTAAAATTAACTCCAGATGGATTAAAGACTTAAACATAAGACCTAACACCATAAAAACCCTAGAAGCAAATCTAGGCAAAACCATTCAGGACGTAGGTGTAGGTAAGGACTTCATGACCAAAACACCAAAAGCATTGACAACAAAAGCCAAAATAGACAAATGGGACCTAATCAAACTCCACAGCTTCTGCATGGCAAAAGAAACAGTCATTAGAGTGAAACAGCAACCAACAGAATGGGAAAAAAATTTTGCAATTTACCCATCTGACAAAGGGCTGATATGCAGAATTTACAAAGAACTAAAACAGATTTACAAGA
>NW_022446906.1:0-857 GCF_009761245.1 Sapajus apella | reverse complement strand
ATGGGACCTAATCAAACTCCACAGCTTCTGTACAGCAAAAGAAACAGTCATTAGAGTGAAACGGCAACCAACAGAATGGGAAATAATTTTGCAATTTACCCATCTGACAAAGGGCTGATATCCAGAATTTACAAAGAACTAAAACAGATTTACAAGAAAAGAACTAACAAGTCTATTCAAAAGAGGGCGAAGGATATGAACAGACACTTTACAAAAGAAGACATACATGAGGCCAACAAACATATGAAAAAATGCTCATCATCACTGGTCATCAGAGAAATGTAAATCAAAACAACATTGAGATACCATCTCACACCAGTTAGAATGGCGATCATTAAAAAATCTGGAGACAACAGACGCTGGAGAGGATGTGGAGAAATAGGAACACTTTTGCACTGTTGGTGGGAGTGTAAATTAGTTCAACCATTGTGGAAGACAGTGTGGTGATTCCTCAAGGACCTAGAAATAGAAATTCCATTTGACCCAGCAATCCCATTACTGGGTATATATCTAAAGGATTACAAATCGTTCTACTATAAGGACACGTGCACAAGAATGTTCATTGCAGCACTGTTTACAATAGCAAAGACCTGGAATCAACCCAAATGCCCATCGACGATAGACTGGATAGGGAAAATGTGGCACATATACACCATGGAATATTATGCAGCCATCAAAAGCGATGAGTTTGGGTCCTTCGTAGGGACATGGATGAACCTGGAAGCCATCATTCTCAGCAAACTGACAGAAGAGCAGAAGATTTAACACCACATGTTCTCACTCATAGGCGGGTGTTGAACAATGAGAATGCATGGACACAGGGAGGGGAGCACTACACACTGGGGTCAGTTGGGGGG
>NW_022446905.1:895-2259 GCF_009761245.1 Sapajus apella | reverse complement strand
GATGACAGGCCTGAGCCACCGCGCCCGGCCTGGGATTTCTTAAAATGATGAGGATTTCCTGACTGTGTCTGCGTTCTGGGGTCATTTTCGTACCAAATACTCGCATTCCTTTACGAATGACTTCCTCCTTCTGCAACGCGGCATCCGAAGGCCACCGCGTTCCTGGGCCTTCCCACCTGGATTGAACAGTCATGTTCCGGAATATTACCTGACGCCCCGGAATTCTGCAGGTGGAATGCACCCCTGGGAGAATCCACGTGTTCTTGCCGTTCAGGCAAAAGGACAATGGTGAGAATCCACGTGTCCTTGCTGTTCAGACAAAAAGACAATGGTGCATGAATCTCTTGGGCGGTAGGCCCTGGGGAGACGGGGGGGTGGGGGAGTCGGTGAGAGCAGCAGGGAGTTATTTGGGGGTCAAAGCGTTTCCATTTCGGAGGAGCCGATTTAAGAAAGAAAACAATGCAAAATCACAGAATTAAAATGTGACATTGAGGCGATACCTCGTTCATCCCAGAGAAGGTACAGACACGGGAAAGGCAGAGTCTGGCCAAATACCTTCTGCAGGTTTCACAGAAAAACGTGTGAGTCCTTTTGGGGCGTCTCCCCAGCTCTGGAATCCGGCGTGACCGGGAGGTGCCCAGGATTCTGAGGATGAACTTTACGGAGGAAATCACCCTCAGCCTCACTAGACGTCGCAGCCAGGAATTAACACAACCTGGCTCATGTCTGTCATCCCAGCAATTTCGGAGGCTGAAGCAGGTGGATCATCTGAGGTCAGGAGTTCGAGACCAGCCTGGCCCACATGATGAGACCTCACCTCTACTAAAAATACAAAAATTAGCCGGGTGTGCTGGTGATGGGCGCCTGTAATCCCAGCTACCCAGGAGGGAGACTGAGGCAGGAGAATCGCTTGAACCCCGGAGGCGGGGGTTGCAGTGAGCCGGGATAACGCCACTGCACTCCAGCCAGGGTGACACAGTCAGACTGTCTCTCAAAGAAACAAATACATAAATAAAATGAAATAGAGCCACCATGGGACTCAGCCATCGTCCATGCTGCTGCGTACACACCCACAATAAATCTCATGGTGTATTTCAACACCCTTCACAATACTAAGGTTGAGAAGGAATGCAAGTCTTCATCAACAGATACATGGATAAAGAAAACGGGCTGGCCGGGCGCGGTGGCTCAAGCCTGTCATCCCAGCACTTTGGGAGGCCGAGGCGGGTGGATCACGAGGTCAAGAGATCGAGACCATCCTGGTCAGCATGGTGAAACCCCGTCTCTACTAAAAATATAAAAAACATTAGCTGGGCATGGTGGCGCATGCCTGTAATCCCAGCTACTCAGGAGGCTGAGGCAGG
>NW_022446905.1:0-795 GCF_009761245.1 Sapajus apella | reverse complement strand
GGGAGGATGACACGAGGTCAGGAGTTCGAGACCAGCCTGGTCAACATGGTGAAACCCCCGTCTCTACTAAAAATACAAAAATTAGCTGGGGCTGGTGGCAGGTGCCTGTAGCCCCAGCTACTCTGGAGGCTGAGGCAGGAGAATCACTTGAACCCAAGAGGCGGAGGTTGCAGTGAGCCGAGATGGTGCGGCTGCACTCCAGCCTGGGCGACAGACTGAGGCTCTGTCTCAAAAAAAAAAAAACTCAGTCTGGGTGGCTCATGCCTGTCATCCGAGCACTTTAGAAGGATATGGCGGGTGGATCATGAGGTCAAGAGATCCAGACCACCCTGGCAAACATGATGAAACCACGTCTATACTAAAAATGGAAAAAATGAGGCAGGAGTGGGTCGTGGGCGCCTGTCATCCCAGCTACTCGGGAGGCTGAGGCAGGAGAATCACCTGAACCTGGCAGGCGGAGGTTGCGGTGAGCCGAGATCGCACCACGGCCTGGGTGACAGATGGAGACTTTGACTCCAAAAAAAAAAAAAAAAGAAAAGAAAAAAAAAAACGAAGAAAACGTGTTGTACGTAGGCAGTGGAGTACTATTCAGTCATGAAAAAGGATGAGATTCTGCCATTGGCAACAAAATGGATGGAGATACAGGTCAGTAGATGAAGCGAAATAATCCAGGCACAGAAAGAGAAACTTTTTAGCTAAAAATGAAAACACTTGAACTCATGGAAATCAAGAGTAGAAGGATGATCCTCAGAGGCTGGGAAGGGTAGTGGGGGGGGTCGTGTGGAAGAGTTGGGG
>NW_022446904.1:0-2259 GCF_009761245.1 Sapajus apella | reverse complement strand
ATATTCCAGTGTGAAAGAGCCTGCAGGCCGTAATCAGAAACATCTTGCTCTAAAACAAAAACGCAGCTATCTAGCAGAATGGTTGTCAAGCTGTACAATCTTCTTACAGAGTTAAACTGACGTGTGTTTGCAGCAGTTCTGAAATGCTTTGCTTCGAGAATCTGGAAACAGATATTTCCAGCCATATACACGCATAAGAGAACTACCAGTAAGACTGCGTTTAAGACACTGGAGAGACGTCTATTTCAACCTGCTCTGCTTTCTGATCGTTCACCTTAGGAAGTTGCATGTATGTTTATATTCAGCGAGTTAGAAAAACGTTTCTTCTAAAATCTGCGTTTGGATATTCCTGAGTGTGTGAGAGTAACGGCCGTAAAGAGAAATATCTTGCTCTAAAACAAAAACGCAGCTCTCTAGCAGAATGGTTGTCAAGTTGTAAAATCATCTTATAGAGTTAAATTCATGTGTGTTTGCAGAGGTTCTGAAATCTTTTTTTCTTGTAATCTGGAAACAGATTTTTCCAGCCTAACACACGCATTTAAGACCTAGCAGTAAGACTGCGTTGAAAACACAGGATAAACGTCAAGTTCAAACTGCTCTGCTTTGTGTTCGTTCACCTTAGGAAGTTGCATCGATGTTTACATTCAGCGAGTTAGAAACACGTTTCTTCTAAAAGCTGCGTTTGGATATTCCAGAATGACTGAGACTAAAGGCCGTAATGAGAAATATCTTGCTCTAAAACAAAAACGCAGCTATTTGGCCGAATGGTTGTCAAGCTGTGCAATCAACATGCTGAGTTAAAATGACGTGCGTTTGCAGCAGTTCAGAAATCCTTTGCTTGGAGAATCTGAAGACAGATATTTCCAGCCACATACAGGCCTATGAGAACTAACAGTAAGACTGCGTTTAAAACACTGGAGAAACGTCTAGTTCAAACTGCTCTCCTTTGTGTTCGTTCAGCTTAGGAAGTTACATCTATGTTTAGATTCACCGAGTTAGAAACACGTTTCTTCTAAAAGTTGCGTTTGGATATTCCAGAATGACTGAGACTAAAGGCTGTAATGAGAAATATCATGCTCTAAAACAAAAACGCAGCTATCTAGCAGAATGGATTTCAAGCTATAAAATCATCTTATGGAGTTAAATTGATGTGTGTGTGCAGAGGTTCTGAAATCTTTTCTTTGGGGAATCAGGAAGCAGATATTTTCAGCCTTACCCAGTCATTTGAGACCTAGCAGTAAGACTGCGTTTAAAACACAGGAGAAACTTCTAGTTCAAACTACTCTGCTTTGCGTTCGTTCACCTTAGGAAATTGTATCTATGTTTAGATTCAGCGAGTTAGAAACACGTTTCTTCTAATATCTGCATGTGGATATTCCAGAATGACTGAGACTAAAGGCTTAACTGAGAAATACCTTGCTCTATAACAAAAACGCAGCTATCTAGCAGAATGGTTGTCAAGCTGTGCAATCAACATACAGAGTTAAATTGTTGTGTTTTTGCAGCAGTTCAGAAATCCTTTGCTTCGAGAATCTGGAGACAGATATTTCCAGCCATGTACAGGCATATGAGAACTAACAGTAAGACTGCGTTTAAAACACTGGAGAAACGCTAGTTCAAACAGCTCTTCATTGTGTTCGTTCACCTTAGGAAGTTTCATCTATGTTTAGATTCAGCGAGTTAGAAACACGTTTCTTCTAAAAGCTGCGTTTGGATATTCCAGAATGACTGAGACTAAAGGCCGTAATGAGAAATATCTTGCTCTAAAACAAAAACGCAGCTATCTGGCAGAAAGGTTGTCAAACTGTACAATCTTCTTACAGAGTTAAACTGAAGTGTGTTTGCAGTAGTTCAGAAATCCTTTCGTTGGAAAATCTGGAAACAGACATTTCCAGCCTTATACAGGCATTTAAGTCCTAGCGGTAAGACTGCGCTTAAATCATAGGAGAAACGTCTAGTTCAAACTGCCCTGCTTTCTATTCGTTCACCTTTGGAAGTTGCATCTATGTTTCTATTCAGCGAGTTAGAAACACATTTCTTCTAAAAGCAGCATTTGGATATTCCAGTGTGAAAGAGCCTGCAGGCCTTAATCAGAAACGTCTTGCTCTAAAACAAAAACGCAGCTATCTAGCAGAATGATGGTCAAGTTGTAAAATCATCTTATGGAGTTAAATTGATGTGTGTGTGCAGAGGTTCTGAAATCTTTTTTTCTGGTAACCTGGAAACAGATATTTCCAGCCTTACAGAGGCATTTAAGAC
>NW_022446903.1:0-2261 GCF_009761245.1 Sapajus apella | reverse complement strand
ACCCTGGCAGACTGTGGATTCCAGTTGGACACCGCCCAGGCCACCAGCTGGGTCTTGGCCGAGAGGTTGAGCGGTGGGTGGGCAGGCTGGCCGGACCACGGCTCCAGCCAGCCGTAGGGTGTGAAGATGTCGGAGTCGCGGCGGTAGGACATGGTGAGGTTGAAGTATCCGTCCAGGGCTTGCAGTTTCCAGCAGTGGCTGGGGGACTCCATGCTGAACCAGACCCAGCGCTGCCCTGGTGGCCTGGTGCGGGGCGGGAGCCGGGCACTGGGGTTTTGCATAATGTCCCAGTGGTGCACGATGACCGCGTCTGCCTGTGGGTACACCTGGCGGTTGGCAGTGATGTGGCAGTCAGCCGTGCCGGGCACCATCTCTGAGCAGCGGGACAGAGCCACGGGTTTGTTAAAAGGCCACGTCCACAGCAGGATCAGGAGGGTGGGGCGGGCGGGGGTCCCCGTGCTGTCCTGGCAGTGGGACCTATTGGGAGCCCCAGTGACAGGTTTCACTGCCATGAGGGACCCAGTGGCATCATCTCGGTACACACGCAGGTAGGAGAAGAAACACACAGCCACCAGCAGCTGAAACAGCAGCCCGGCCAGACAGTGGCGCCACGGCCATCGTGGCTTGGCGGGGCCCAGGAGTTCCATGGGTCAGAGGAGCTGGAAGAGATGAGAGAGGAGTGAGGGTCATTGGTGACAATGGCCTGCTTATCAAAGCTCCCAGCCGTGAGTCCTTAGAGGAGCTGCCATTATTCCCATTTCAGAGATGAGAAAACCGAGACCAAGTGACTCACAGCAAAAATCAGCACAGCTGGTGTCTGAACAAAGGGAGCTTGTCCCAGAGTCCACTTCCTCCCACCCATTAGACAAGCCCTTTCCCGGCATCCCCGAAGTCTTCTCCAGGCTAGTAAAATACATACGCCCTGGAGGCAGGGGACAAGGCATAGCTGTTCATCATTGCTCTCTGTGTCCCTGGGGCAAGGCGTAAATCCATGACTAAGGCAGGGAAAGGTACAATGAGATTGGGTTTTTCAGGTCATATACAAGGTGACCGGCTGAGCACAGTGGCTCATGGCTTGTTAGTTCCAGCACTTTGGGAGGCCGAGGTGGGCGGATCACCTGAGGTTGGGAATTTGAGACCAGCCTGGCCAACATGGTAAAACCCCGTTTCTACTAAAAATACAAAAATTAGCTGAGTGTGGTGGCACACACCTGTAGATCCAGCTGCTTGGGAGGCTGAGGCATGAGAATCGCGTGAACCTGGGAGGCAGAGATTGCTGTGAACCAAGATCACACCATGGCACTCCAGCCTGCGTGACAGAAGGAGATTCTGTCTCAAAAATAAATACAGTAAGCCAGGTGCAGTGGCTCACGCCTGTAATCCCAGCACTTTGGGAGGCCAAGGCGGGCAGATCACGAGGTCAAGAGAATGAGACCATCCTGGCCAACATGGTGACACCCTGTCTCTACTAAAAATACAAAAATTAGCTGGGCGTGGTGGCATGCACCTGTAATCCCAGCTACTCGGGAGGCTGAGGCAGGAGAATTGCTTGAACCTGGGAGGTGGAGGTTGCAGTGAGCCAGAATCACGCCACTGCACTCCAGCCTGGCGACAAAGCGAGATTGTCTCAAAAATAATAATAGTAAATAATAAATAAATAATACATTAATTAATAATAAATAGCTGGGTTTGGTGGCTCACGCCTGTAATCCCAGCACTTTGGGAGGCCGAGGCAGGCAGATCATCTGAGGTCAGAAGTTTGTGACCAGCCTGGCCAACATGGTGAAACCCCATTTCTACTAAAAATACAAATATAAGCCGGGTATTGTGGCTTGAGCCTGTAATCCCAGCTACCCAGGAAACTGAGGCACAAGAATCACTTGAACCCAGAAGGTGGAGGTTGCAGTGAGCCGAGATCCTGCCTGGGTGATAGAGCGAGATGCCATCTCAAAAAATATACATACAATGTACAAAATAAAATAAAACATTTTAAAAAGACCAGCCTGGGCAACATGGCAAAATGCCAACTCTATTAAAAATACAAAAATAAGCCAGGGATGGTGGCGCACGCCTGTAGTCCCAGCTACTTGGGAGGACTGCTTGAGTCTGGAAGTTCGAGGCTGCAGCGAGCTGTGATCGGACCACTGAACTCCAGCCTGGGTGATAGAGCAAGACCTTGTCTTAAAAAAAATAAAATAGCCGGGCGCGGTGGCTCACGCCTGTAATCCCAGCACTTTGGGAGGCCGAGGCGGGTGGATCAC
>NW_022446902.1:0-2261 GCF_009761245.1 Sapajus apella | reverse complement strand
ACCCTGGCAGACTGTGGATTCCAGTTGGACACCGCCCAGGCCACCAGCTGGGTCTTGGCCGAGAGGTTGAGCGGTGGGTGGGCAGGCTGGCCGGACCACGGCTCCAGCCAGCCGTAGGGTGTGAAGATGTCGGAGTCGCGGCGGTAGGACATGGTGAGGTTGAAGTATCCGTCCAGGGCTTGCAGTTTCCAGCAGTGGCTGGGGGACTCCATGCTGAACCAGACCCAGCGCTGCCCTGGTGGCCTGGTGCGGGGCGGGAGCCGGGCACTGGGGTTTTGCATAATGTCCCAGTGGTGCACGATGACCGCGTCTGCCTGTGGGTACACCTGGCGGTTGGCAGTGATGTGGCAGTCAGCCGTGCCGGGCACCATCTCTGAGCAGCGGGACAGAGCCACGGGTTTGTTAAAAGGCCACGTCCACAGCAGGATCAGGAGGGTGGGGCGGGCGGGGGTCCCCGTGCTGTCCTGGCAGTGGGACCTATTGGGAGCCCCAGTGACAGGTTTCACTGCCATGAGGGACCCAGTGGCATCATCTCGGTACACACGCAGGTAGGAGAAGAAACACACAGCCACCAGCAGCTGAAACAGCAGCCCGGCCAGACAGTGGCGCCACGGCCATCGTGGCTTGGCGGGGCCCAGGAGTTCCATGGGTCAGAGGAGCTGGAAGAGATGAGAGAGGAGTGAGGGTCATTGGTGACAATGGCCTGCTTATCAAAGCTCCCAGCCGTGAGTCCTTAGAGGAGCTGCCATTATTCCCATTTCAGAGATGAGAAAACCGAGACCAAGTGACTCACAGCAAAAATCAGCACAGCTGGTGTCTGAACAAAGGGAGCTTGTCCCAGAGTCCACTTCCTCCCACCCATTAGACAAGCCCTTTCCCGGCATCCCCGAAGTCTTCTCCAGGCTAGTAAAATACATACGCCCTGGAGGCAGGGGACAAGGCATAGCTGTTCATCATTGCTCTCTGTGTCCCTGGGGCAAGGCGTAAATCCATGACTAAGGCAGGGAAAGGTACAATGAGATTGGGTTTTTCAGGTCATATACAAGGTGACCGGCTGAGCACAGTGGCTCATGGCTTGTTAGTTCCAGCACTTTGGGAGGCCGAGGTGGGCGGATCACCTGAGGTTGGGAATTTGAGACCAGCCTGGCCAACATGGTAAAACCCCGTTTCTACTAAAAATACAAAAATTAGCTGAGTGTGGTGGCACACACCTGTAGATCCAGCTGCTTGGGAGGCTGAGGCATGAGAATCGCGTGAACCTGGGAGGCAGAGATTGCTGTGAACCAAGATCACACCATGGCACTCCAGCCTGCGTGACAGAAGGAGATTCTGTCTCAAAAATAAATACAGTAAGCCAGGTGCAGTGGCTCACGCCTGTAATCCCAGCACTTTGGGAGGCCAAGGCGGGCAGATCACGAGGTCAAGAGAATGAGACCATCCTGGCCAACATGGTGACACCCTGTCTCTACTAAAAATACAAAAATTAGCTGGGCGTGGTGGCATGCACCTGTAATCCCAGCTACTCGGGAGGCTGAGGCAGGAGAATTGCTTGAACCTGGGAGGTGGAGGTTGCAGTGAGCCAGAATCACGCCACTGCACTCCAGCCTGGCGACAAAGCGAGATTGTCTCAAAAATAATAATAGTAAATAATAAATAAATAATACATTAATTAATAATAAATAGCTGGGTTTGGTGGCTCACGCCTGTAATCCCAGCACTTTGGGAGGCCGAGGCAGGCAGATCATCTGAGGTCAGAAGTTTGTGACCAGCCTGGCCAACATGGTGAAACCCCATTTCTACTAAAAATACAAATATAAGCCGGGTATTGTGGCTTGAGCCTGTAATCCCAGCTACCCAGGAAACTGAGGCACAAGAATCACTTGAACCCAGAAGGTGGAGGTTGCAGTGAGCCGAGATCCTGCCTGGGTGATAGAGCGAGATGCCATCTCAAAAAATATACATACAATGTACAAAATAAAATAAAACATTTTAAAAAGACCAGCCTGGGCAACATGGCAAAATGCCAACTCTATTAAAAATACAAAAATAAGCCAGGGATGGTGGCGCACGCCTGTAGTCCCAGCTACTTGGGAGGACTGCTTGAGTCTGGAAGTTCGAGGCTGCAGCGAGCTGTGATCGGACCACTGAACTCCAGCCTGGGTGATAGAGCAAGACCTTGTCTTAAAAAAAATAAAATAGCCGGGCGCGGTGGCTCACGCCTGTAATCCCAGCACTTTGGGAGGCCGAGGCGGGTGGATCAC
>NW_022446901.1:0-2263 GCF_009761245.1 Sapajus apella | reverse complement strand
TTCCTTCTTTCTTTCTTTCTTTCTTTCTTTCTTTCTTTCTTTCTTTCTTTCTTTTTTTGAGAGGGAGGCTTGCTCTGTTGTGTAGGCTGCAGTGCAGTTGCACAATCTCAGCTTACTGCAGCCTCTACCTCCTGGATTCAAGCAATTCTTCTGCTTCAGCCTCCTGAGTAGCTGGGATTGCAGGCATCCACCACCATGCCTGGCTAATTTTTGTAGTTTTAGTAGAGATGGGGTTTCACTATACTGGCCAGGCTGGTCTCAAACTCCTGACCTCAGGGGATCTGCCCACCCTCACCTCCCAAAGTGCTGGAATGACAGGCATGAGCCACCATGCCTGGTGCTAATTCTTAATACTATAGGGAAAATGAAAGATAATAATGTTCACCAAAGTGTTTCATGAGCTACTTAATACAGTATAAATGTGAGAGTAATAATTTTTTTTGGCTGGGTGTGGTGGTGCATGCCTGCAATCCCAGTGCTATGGAAGGCTGAGGTAGGTTGATCGCCTAAGGTCAGGAGTTTAAGACCAGCCTGGCCAACCTCACCTCTACAAAAAATACAAAACACTAGCTGGGCATGGTGGTGGGTGCCTTTAATCCTAGCTACTCAGGAGGCTGAGGCAGGAGAATCACTTGAACCCAGGAGGTGGAGGTTGCAGTGAGCAAAGATCACATCACTGCACTCCAGCCTGGGTGACAAAAGTGAAACTCTGTCTCAATAAAATAAAATAGTGCTCGCTTCGGCAGCACATATACTAAAATTGGAATGATACAGAGAAGATTAGCATGGCCCCTGCGCAAGGATGACACGCAAATTCGTGAAGCGTTCCATATTTTTCCTTAAACTTCATATGGAACCAAAAGAGAGCCCGCATAGCCAAGTCAATTCTAAGCAAAAAGAACAAAGCAGGGGGCATCACACTACCAGGCTTCAAACTATACTACAAGGCTACAGTAATCAAAACAGCATGGTACTGGTACCAAAACAGAGATATAGACCAATGGAACAGAACAGAGGTCTCGGAGGCAACGCAACATATCTACAACCATCTGATCTTTGACAAAGCAGACAAAAACAAGCAATGGGGAAAGGATTCCTTGTTCAATAAATGGTGTTGTGAAAGCTGGCTAGCCACGTGCAGAAAGCAGAAACTGGACCCCTTCCTGACACCTTACACTAAAATTAACTCCAAATGGATTAAAGACTTAAACATAAGACCTAACACCATAAAAACCCTAGAAGAAAATCTAGGCAAAACCATTCAGGATGTAGGTGTAGGCAAGGACTTCATGACCAAAACACCAAAAGCATTGACAACAAAAGCCAAAATAGACAAATGGGACCTAATCAAACTCCACAGCTTCTGCACAGCAAAAGAAACAGTCATTAGAGTGAATCGGCAACCAGCAGAATGGGAACAAATTTTTGCAGTTTACCCATCTGACAAAGGGCTGATATCCAGAATTTACAAAGAACTAAAACAGATTTACAAGAAAAAAACTAACAAGCCCATTCAAAAGTGGGCAAAGGATATGAACAGACACTTTACAAAAGAAGACATACGTGAGGCCAACAAACATATGAAAAAATGCTCATCATCACTGGTCATCAGAGAAATGCAAATCAAAACAACATTGAGATACCATCTCATGCCAGTTAGAATGGCGATCATTAAAAAATCTGGAGACAACAGATGCTGGAGAGGATGTGGAGAAATATGAACACTTTTGCACTGTTGGTGGGAGTGTAAATTAGTTCAACCATTGTGGAAGACAGTGTGGCGATTCCTCAAGGACCTAGAAATAGAAATTGCATTTGACTCAGCAATCCCATTACTGGGTATATATCGAAAGGATTACAAATCATTCTACTATAAGGACACGTGCACACGAATGTTCATTGCAGCACTGTTTACAATAGCAAAGACCTGGAACCAACCCAAATGCCCATCGACGATAGACTGGATAGGGAAAATGTGGCACATATACACCATGGAATATTATGCAGCCATCAAAAACGATGAGTTTGGGTCCTTTGTAGGGACATGGATGAACCTGGAAACCATCATTCTCAGCAAACTTACAGAAGAGCAGAAGATGAAACACCGCATGTTCTGACTCGTAGGCGGGTGTTGAATGATGAGAACACATGGACACAGGGAGGGGAGCACTACACACTGGGGTCAGTTGGGGGGAAATAGGGGAGGGACGATGGGCGGTGGGAAGCTGGGGAGAGATAGCAAGGGGAGAAATGCCAGATGTAG
>NW_022446900.1:0-2264 GCF_009761245.1 Sapajus apella | reverse complement strand
ATGCAACTTCCTAAGGTGAACGAACACACAGCAGAGCAGTTTGAAAGGGACGTTTCTCCTGTGGTTTAAACGCAATCTTACCTCTAATTCGTATGTGCCTGTTTATGGCTGGAAATATCTCTTTGTAGATTATCCAAAGAAAGGGTTTCTGAATTGCTACATTCACACTTCTGTTTAACACTGTACGTTGAATAAACAACTTGACAATCATTCTGCTAGATAGCTCGGTTTTTGTTTTAGAGCCAGATATTTTTCATTACACTCTACACTCCCATTCACACAGGAATATTCAAACGCAGCTTTTAGTAGAAACGTGTTTCTAACTCGCTGAATCTAAACATAGATGCAACGTCGTAAGGTGAACGAACACACAGTAGAGCAGTTTGACAGCGACGTTTCTCCTGTGGCTTCAACGCGAACTTACCGCTAATTCTTATGTGCCTGTATAAGGCTGGAAATATCTCTTTCTAGATTCTCGAAAGAAAGGGTTTCTGAAGTGCTATATTCAGACATCTGTTTAACTCTGTATGTGGAGTATACACCTTGACAATCATTCTGCTAGATACCTCCATTTTTATTTTAGAGCCAGAGATTTCTCATTGCACCCTATACTCCCTTTCATGCATGAATATCCAAACGCAGCTTTTAGAAGGAACATGTTTCTAACTCGCTGAATCTGAATATAGATGCAACTTCCTAAGGTGAACGAACACACAGCACAGCAGTTTGAAAGAGACGTTTCTCCTGTGGCTTAGACGCGATATTATCGCTAATTCTATGTGTATGTATATAGCTGAAAATATCTCTTTGCAGGTTCTCCAAAGGGTTTGTGAACTGCTACATTCACACATCTGTTTACCTCTGTAAGTTAAATATACACCTTGACAATCATTCTGCTACATAGCTCAGTTTTTTTTTTTTATAGCCAGATATTGCTCATTACACCCTATACTCCCATTCACTCAGGAATATCCAAACCCAGCTTTTAGGAGAAACATGTTTCTAACTCGCTGAATCTAAACATAGATGCAACTTCCTAAGCTGAACGATCACACAGCAGAGCAGTTTGAAAGAGACGTTTCTCCTGTGGCTTCCACGCGATCTTACCGCAAATTCTTATGTGCCTGTATATGGCTGGGAATATCTCTTTCTAGATTTTCGAAAGAAAGGATTTTTGAACCGATACATTCACACATCTGTTTAACTCTCTAAGTTGAATACACAGATTGACAATCATTCTGCTAGATAGCCTCGTTTTTGTTTTAGAGCCAGATATTTCTCATTACACCCTATACTCCCATTCACTCAGGAATATGCAAACGCCGCTTTTAGAAGAAACGTGTATCTAACTCGCTGAATCTAAACATAGATGCAACTTCCTAAGGTGAACGAACACACAGCAGAGCATTTTGAAAGAGACGTTTCTTCTGTGGTTTAGACGTGATCTTATCGCTAATTCTTAAGTGCCTGTTTATGGCTTGAAATATCTCTTTCCAGATTCTCGAAAGAAAGGGTTTCTGAACTGTTACATTCACGCATCTGTTTACCTCTGTAAGTTGAGTATACACCTTGACAATCATTCTGCTAGATGGCTCCGTTTTTTAGAGTTAGATATTTCTCTTTAGCCCTATACTCCCATTCACTCAGGAATATCCAAACGCAGATTTTAGAAGAAACGTGTTTCTCACTTGCTGAAACTGAACGTAGATGCAACTTCCTAAGTTGAAGGCGCACACAGGAGAGCAGTTTGAAAGAGACGTTTCTCCTGTGGTTTAGACGCGATTATACCACTAATCCTTATGTTTCTGTATGTGTCTATAAATATCTCTTTCCAGATTCTCCAAGGAAAGGGTTTCTGAACTGCTACATTCACACATCTGTTTAACTCTGTACGTCGAATATACACTTTGAGAATCATTCTGCTACATAGCTCCGTTTTTGTTTTAGAGCCAGATATTTCTCATTACAGCCTATGCTCCCATTCACTCAGGAATATCCAAACGCAGCTTTTAGAAGAAACGTGTTTCTAACTCGCTGAATCTAAATATAGATGCAACTTCCTAAGGTGAAAGAACACACAGCAGAGCAGTTTGAAAGAGACGTTTCTCCTTTGGCTTAGACTCGATCTTACCGCTAATTCTTATGTGCCTGTATATAGCTGAAAATATCTCTTTCCAGATTCTCGAAAGGGTTTCTGAACTGCTACATTCACACATTTGTTTATCTCTGTAAGTTGAGTATACACCTTGACAATCATTCTGCTA
>NW_022446899.1:0-2264 GCF_009761245.1 Sapajus apella | reverse complement strand
ATGCAACTTCCTAAGGTGAACGAACACACAGCAGAGCAGTTTGAAAGGGACGTTTCTCCTGTGGTTTAAACGCAATCTTACCTCTAATTCGTATGTGCCTGTTTATGGCTGGAAATATCTCTTTGTAGATTATCCAAAGAAAGGGTTTCTGAATTGCTACATTCACACTTCTGTTTAACACTGTACGTTGAATAAACAACTTGACAATCATTCTGCTAGATAGCTCGGTTTTTGTTTTAGAGCCAGATATTTTTCATTACACTCTACACTCCCATTCACACAGGAATATTCAAACGCAGCTTTTAGTAGAAACGTGTTTCTAACTCGCTGAATCTAAACATAGATGCAACGTCGTAAGGTGAACGAACACACAGTAGAGCAGTTTGACAGCGACGTTTCTCCTGTGGCTTCAACGCGAACTTACCGCTAATTCTTATGTGCCTGTATAAGGCTGGAAATATCTCTTTCTAGATTCTCGAAAGAAAGGGTTTCTGAAGTGCTATATTCAGACATCTGTTTAACTCTGTATGTGGAGTATACACCTTGACAATCATTCTGCTAGATACCTCCATTTTTATTTTAGAGCCAGAGATTTCTCATTGCACCCTATACTCCCTTTCATGCATGAATATCCAAACGCAGCTTTTAGAAGGAACATGTTTCTAACTCGCTGAATCTGAATATAGATGCAACTTCCTAAGGTGAACGAACACACAGCACAGCAGTTTGAAAGAGACGTTTCTCCTGTGGCTTAGACGCGATATTATCGCTAATTCTATGTGTATGTATATAGCTGAAAATATCTCTTTGCAGGTTCTCCAAAGGGTTTGTGAACTGCTACATTCACACATCTGTTTACCTCTGTAAGTTAAATATACACCTTGACAATCATTCTGCTACATAGCTCAGTTTTTTTTTTTTATAGCCAGATATTGCTCATTACACCCTATACTCCCATTCACTCAGGAATATCCAAACCCAGCTTTTAGGAGAAACATGTTTCTAACTCGCTGAATCTAAACATAGATGCAACTTCCTAAGCTGAACGATCACACAGCAGAGCAGTTTGAAAGAGACGTTTCTCCTGTGGCTTCCACGCGATCTTACCGCAAATTCTTATGTGCCTGTATATGGCTGGGAATATCTCTTTCTAGATTTTCGAAAGAAAGGATTTTTGAACCGATACATTCACACATCTGTTTAACTCTCTAAGTTGAATACACAGATTGACAATCATTCTGCTAGATAGCCTCGTTTTTGTTTTAGAGCCAGATATTTCTCATTACACCCTATACTCCCATTCACTCAGGAATATGCAAACGCCGCTTTTAGAAGAAACGTGTATCTAACTCGCTGAATCTAAACATAGATGCAACTTCCTAAGGTGAACGAACACACAGCAGAGCATTTTGAAAGAGACGTTTCTTCTGTGGTTTAGACGTGATCTTATCGCTAATTCTTAAGTGCCTGTTTATGGCTTGAAATATCTCTTTCCAGATTCTCGAAAGAAAGGGTTTCTGAACTGTTACATTCACGCATCTGTTTACCTCTGTAAGTTGAGTATACACCTTGACAATCATTCTGCTAGATGGCTCCGTTTTTTAGAGTTAGATATTTCTCTTTAGCCCTATACTCCCATTCACTCAGGAATATCCAAACGCAGATTTTAGAAGAAACGTGTTTCTCACTTGCTGAAACTGAACGTAGATGCAACTTCCTAAGTTGAAGGCGCACACAGGAGAGCAGTTTGAAAGAGACGTTTCTCCTGTGGTTTAGACGCGATTATACCACTAATCCTTATGTTTCTGTATGTGTCTATAAATATCTCTTTCCAGATTCTCCAAGGAAAGGGTTTCTGAACTGCTACATTCACACATCTGTTTAACTCTGTACGTCGAATATACACTTTGAGAATCATTCTGCTACATAGCTCCGTTTTTGTTTTAGAGCCAGATATTTCTCATTACAGCCTATGCTCCCATTCACTCAGGAATATCCAAACGCAGCTTTTAGAAGAAACGTGTTTCTAACTCGCTGAATCTAAATATAGATGCAACTTCCTAAGGTGAAAGAACACACAGCAGAGCAGTTTGAAAGAGACGTTTCTCCTTTGGCTTAGACTCGATCTTACCGCTAATTCTTATGTGCCTGTATATAGCTGAAAATATCTCTTTCCAGATTCTCGAAAGGGTTTCTGAACTGCTACATTCACACATTTGTTTATCTCTGTAAGTTGAGTATACACCTTGACAATCATTCTGCTA
>NW_022446898.1:0-2264 GCF_009761245.1 Sapajus apella | reverse complement strand
ATTTGGAGAAACGTGTTTCTAACTCGCTGAATCTAAACATAGATGCAACTTTCTATGGTGAACGAACACAAAGAAGAGCAGTTTGAATGAATCCTTTGTAATGTGATTTAGACGTGATCTTATAGCTAATTTTTAAGAGTCTGTATATTGCTGGAAATAACTCTTTCCAGATTCTCCAAAGAAACGGTTAGTGAACTGCTACAGTCACACAGTTGTTTAACACTGTAAGTTTAATATACACCTTGACAATCATTCTGCTACATAGCTCCGTTGTTGTTTTAGAGCCAGATATTTCTCATTACACTGTATACTCCCATTCACTCAAGTATATCGACATGCAGCTTTTAGAAGTAACGTGTTTCTAACTCGCTGAATCGAAACATAGATGCAACTTCCGAAGGTCAACGAGTACACAGCAGAGCAGTTTGAAAGAGACGTTTCTTCTGTAGTTTAGACACGATCTTACCGCTTATTCTTATGAGCCTGTTTGTGGCTGGAAATATCTCTTTCCAGATTCTCCAAAGAAAGGTTTTCTGAACTGCTACATTCACATATCTGTTTATTTCTCTAAGTTGAATATACACCTTGACAATCGTTCTGCTACATAGCTCCGTTGTTGTTTTAGAACCCGATATTTCTCATTACACCTTATACTCCCATTCACTCAGGAATATCCAAACGCCGCTTTTTGGAGAAACGTGTTTCTAAGTGGCTGAATCTAAACATAGATGCAACTTCTGTTGGTGAACGAACACACAGCAGAGCAGATGGAAATAGAAGTTTCTGATGTGATTTAGACGAGATCTTATAGCTAATTCTTATGAGCCTGTTTATGGCTGGAAATATCTCTTTCCAGATTCTCCAAAGAAAGGTTTTCTGAACTGCCAGATTCCCACATCTGTTTAACTGTATATGTTGAATATACACTTTGACAACTATTCAGCTACATAGTTCCGTTTTTGTTTTAGAGCCAGATATTTCTCATTACACCCTATACTCCCATTTACTCAGGAATATCCAAACGCCGCTATTTGGAGAAACGTGTTTCTAACTCGCTGAATCTAAACATAGATGCAACTTCCGAGGGTGAACAGACACACAGCGGAACAGTTTGAAAGAGGCGTTACTCCTGTGATTTAGATGCGATCGTAAAGCTAATTTTTAGGAGCCTGTATATGGCTGGAAATATCTCTTTCCAGATTCTCCAAAGAAAGGGTTAGTGAACTGCTGCATTCACACAATTGTCTACCTCTGTAAGTTTAATATACACGTTGAAAATCATTCCCCTACATAGCTCCGTTGTGGTTTTAGAGCGCAATATTTCTCATTACACCCTATACTCCCATTCACTCAGGGATATCCAAACTCCGCTTTTTGGAGAACCATGTTTCTAACTCGCTGAATCTAAACATAGATGCAACTTCCGAAGGTGAACGAACACACAGCAAAGCAGTTTGAAAGAGACGTTTCTAATGTGATTTAGACGCGATCTTATAGCTATTTAAGAGTCTGTATATTGCTGGAAATATCTCTTTCCAGATTCTCCAAAGAAAGGATTATTCAACTGCTACATTCGCACAATTGTTTACCTCTGTAAGTTTAATAAACACCTTGACCATCATTCTGCTACATAGCTCCGTTTTTCTTTTAGAGCCAGATATTTCTCATTACACCCATTATTCCCATTCACTCAGGAATATCCAAACGCAGCTTTCAGAAGAAACGTGTTTCTAACACGCTGAATCTAAACATGGATGCAACTTCTGAAGGTGAACGTACACAAAAGAGACCAGTTTGAAAGAGACGATTCTCCTGTGGTTTAGACGCGATCATACCACTTATTCTTATGAGCCTGTATATGGCTGGAAATATCACTTTCCAGATTCTCCAAAGAAAGTTTTTCTGAACTGCTACATTCACATATCTGTTTAACTCTCTAGGTTGAATATACACCTTGACAATCATTCTGCTACATAGCTCCGTTTTTGTTTTAGAGCCAGATATTTCTCATTGCACTGTATACTCCCTTTCACTCAAGAATATCGACACGCAGCTTTTAGAAGAAACGTGTTTCTAACTCGCTGAATCGAAACATAGATGCAAATTCCTAAGGTCAAAGAACACAGAGCAGAGCAGTTTGAAAGAGACGTTTCTCCTGTGGTTTATACGCGATCGTACCGCTAATTCTTATGAGACTGTTTATACCTGGAAATATCTCTTTCCAGATTCTCCTAAGAAAGATTTTCTGAACTGCTACATTCACA
>NW_022446897.1:807-2265 GCF_009761245.1 Sapajus apella | reverse complement strand
TTTTTTTTTTTTTTGAGATGAAGTCCCGTTCTGTTGCCCAGGCTGGAGTGCACTGGCACAATCTCAGCTCACTGCAACCTCTGCCTCTGGGTTCAAGCAATCCTGCCTCAGCCTCCCGAGTAGCTGGGATTACAGGCACACACCATCATGCCCAGCTAATATTTGTATTTATAGTAGAGAGGAGTTTCACCATATTGGTCAGGCTGGTCTTGAACTCCTGACCTCATGTTCCACCCGCCTCAGCCTCCCAAAGTGCTGGGATTACAGGTGTAAGCCGCTGTACCCAGCCTGGGCCTAAATGTATTTTCATGATTTCTGCCAATGATCTGCTGAGGGAGCTCTCAAAATTAGGCTCAATGTTATTTATGAAGACACATAGATGCATTGCCACCATCCAGGACCTTTGATTACCTGTACCCAATAGGACAATATCATTTTGAGCCACGAGTGGAACAATGAATTGATTTTCCTTAGATTCAAATTCCTGAGTAGGCTTCTTTAGAACCATGGGAAAGCTTTCACTTTCACCTTCTACTTCATTATCAGGCTGATGTTAAAATAAGAGATGTTCAAAGAAAAATAAAACCAACAGCCAATATCATACTAAATGGGCAAAAACTGGAAGCATTCCCCTTGAAATGTGGCACCAGACAAGGATGCCCGCTCTCACCACTGCTATTCAATATAGTATTAGAAGTTCTAGCCAGAGCAATCAGGCAAGAAAAAGAAATAAAGGGCATTCAAATAGGAAAGGAGGAAGTCAAACTGTCTCTATTTGCAGACGATATGATTGTATATCTAGAAGACCCCATCGTCTCAGCCCCAAACCTCCTGAAACTGACAAGCAAGTTCAGCAAAGTCTCAGGATACAAAATCAATGTGCAAAAATCACATGCATTCCTATACACCAATAACAGACTTAAAGAGAGCCAAATCAAGAACAAACTTCCATTCACAATTGCCACAAAGAGAATAAAATACCTAGGAATACAACTAACAAGGAATGTAAAGGACCTCTTCAAGGAGAACTACAAGCCACTGCTCAACGAAATAAGAGAGGACACAAACAGATGGAGAAACATTCCATGTTCATGGTTAGGAAGAATCAATATCGTGAAAATGGTCATACTGCCCAAAGTAATTTACAGATTCAGTGCTATCCCCCCATCAAGCTACCAATGACCTTCTTTGCAGAACTGGAAAAAAACCACCTTAAACTTTATATGGAACCAAAAGAGAGCCCGCATAGCCAAGTCAATTCTAAGCAAAAAGAACAAAGCGGCGGGCATCACACTACCAGACTTCAAACTATACTACAAGGCTACAGTAATCAAAACAGCATGGTACTGGTACCAAAACAGAGATATAGACCAATGGAACAGAACAGAGGTCTCTGAGGCAACACAACATATCTACAACCACCTGATCTTTGACAAACCAGACAAAAACAAGCAATGG
>NW_022446897.1:0-707 GCF_009761245.1 Sapajus apella | reverse complement strand
AAAACCATTCAGGACGTAGGTGTAGGCAAGGACTTCATGACCAAAACACCAAAAGCATTGACAACAAAAGCCAAAATAGACAAATGGGACCTAATCAAACTCCACAGCTTCTGCACAGCAAAAGAAACAATCATTAGAGTGAATCGGCAACCAACAGATTGGGAAAAAATTTTTGCAGTTTACCCATCTGACAAAGGGCTGATATCCAAAATTTACAAAGAACTAAAACAGATTTACAAGAAAAAAACTAACAAGCCCATTCAAAAGTGGGCAAAGGATATGAACAGACACTTTACAAAAGAAGACATATATGAGGCCAACAAACATATGAAAAAATGCTCATCATCACTGGTCATCAGAGAAATGCAAATCAAAACTACATTGAGATACCATCTCACGCCAGTTAGAATGGCGATCATTAAAAAATCTGGAGACAACAGATGCTGGAGAGGATGTGGAGAAATAGGAACACTTTTACACTGTTGGTGGGAGTGTAAGTTAGTTCAACCATTGTGGAAGACAGTGTGGCGATTCCTCAAGGACCTAGAAATAGAAATTCCATTTGATCCAGCAATCCCATTACTGGGTATATATCCAAAGGATTACAAATCGTTCTACTATAAGGACACGTGCACACGAATGTTCATTGCAGCACTGTTTACAATAGCAAAGACCTGGAACCAACCCAAATGCCCATCGATGATAGA
>NW_022446896.1:0-2266 GCF_009761245.1 Sapajus apella | reverse complement strand
TATTTATAAAGGGAATTTATAATAGAGGCTTGCCAGGTTTGATGATCAGTGTCATATCAGCATTTTATAACCCATTTCTCAAACATCATCTGTGAAAGTTAAGAGCCTCCAACGTGTTTCCCATAGAGCTGCACATGATACCACACGCAGGCAGGTCACGGGGTATAAAAAATACCTTAATGCTTTATTGTTTGGCATTTTGACAAAGGGAAAAAACCCACACTTTTGTAAGTTCATCCGACTGTGATATTTTTCTCTATCTTCCTTCTTCTTCAGATACCTTCTTGGCATCTTGATAGAAAATACAGCTCGTGTTCCACCATATTGCTAGATAACAGCACAGTCAGCGAGCCTGATCTCAGCCAAATATTAGGAAGGTGAGTACAACGAGGCTGCCAAGGGCTGAGTGACAGATCCCCATGTGCTAAAAGCATCCCGGCCATCCGCTGTTATTTCAGCCATTTGGTTGCCCTTTGCAGCAAGCAGTTGAAGAAGTTGACGTCAATGATATATGGATTTTTCAGGACCTAAGTATCAATTTTCTGTTCTCTTTTAATCTTAGACACTGTGTGGTAAAAGAGAAAGCCAGTTAGCAAATAGGCAATCCCAGAAAAAGCATGGCTATTTATTTGATACATTTATGTTATGGCAGTATTGAACCTAATGGACAGGAGAGTTGCTTTTTATTGGATGTTTCTAGGAAAAATTATTAGTTCTTTATGGGCCATAGGCCTAAGACGATGGGCACTACTTTGGAAACTACTCTTGGAAGAAGGAAGAGCTTGTCCTCCAGTGGCACCATAGTGTATCTACATTTACATTTTCCCATCATTCACCGGCACTTCATAGGCCACAATCAGAGATGCCCTTTCAAAACACCCTTGAAAGATGGGTTCAAGTTGGTTTAAAAAGCCAGCTCCAATGGAGATGTCCAGGAAACATTATTAACATCTCCTTCTATTGTGAGTGTTGATTTTCAGAAAACAGTTTGACAAGTGGTACCTCAGAATGTTAATCTCCTTATCCCTAACTTGACTTTCCAGCCTATACACATGACTAAGTTACAAGCTTAATTTTGTCTTAATGTACTAGTTTTTAAGCTAATTTGTTAGTAACTTCTACTTTAATCAAAAATGGCCATTTATACTCATAATAATGTGACTTTCCTCTCTCATGCATAAGAATAATTGAGATCCAATTGTGTTTCAGCAAGAACTGGACTCCACCTGTGTCTAAAGCCCGGAGCTTTGACCTGTATGGTGTCATCACTTAATGTTTATATTCAGTCCTAAGTAAAAAGCCACCCTTTTTTGGCTAGAGTCCCTGGCTTCTTCTGATTTCAAAAGATTCTAATGTTCAGTATGCAATTCAAAAGTAGTTTTTAAGCTTACCCTTGTTCAAACAAGTAAAAGTCCTGCTTTTTCTTCCAGTGTAGTCTAAATTTTACAAGTTTTTTAAAAAATTGAAATATATATATTTTCTTTTTTGGAGAAGGGGTTTTGCTGTGTTGGCCAGGCTGGATTCAAACTCCTGGGCTCAAGCAATACACCCAAGTCAGCTCCCAAAATGCTGTGATTACAGGCATAAGCTACCATGCCTGGACTAGAAGTCTATTTTTGAAGCATAGTAAGTTTTAATTTACTCTCCAGTTTTAGAAGGGATTATTTGGTATATTTGCTTTTGATGAAATAAAGGTTTACTGAGCAAGTTAATATAGAAAATTGGCTTTTAGGAAAGATTTTGAAAAATGTATTTCATGGTTAGTAGAGCGTTGTTCTCAGTGGAAGAAGTGAGCCGTATTAGAATCACTTATACTGTTTCTTCAAAACATGTGTCTGAAAACACATGCATCTTCCCAGCTCCACCTTCCCTCCGTCTTTGGGCACTCACAAGCCTTTTAGGAAAATGGGCAAGTATGTGAGACATCATTATATAGATAAAAGCTTCCCAGATTATTCTGTTCTTAACCCTCATTCAGTCATTCCCAAACTTTGCTGCACATTGGAATCACCTGGGGAACTTTACCAACAACCCTGATGCCTAAAGCATACCCAACGCCAATTAAATCAGAATGTCTCCAGCTGACATCGAGGCCCTGTGTAAAGCTCCCCGGGTGATCCAGTGTGCAGCAAATGTGGAGGCTACTGCTTCCTTTGTGTGAAAAAGTGATGGTTCTGATATAAAAATTACATGTTTTCCTGTCACTTGCTCTTCTTTCTACCCATAAAGCCTTTCATCTGTGCGAGTCATTTCTATCAATGTGTGC
>NW_022446895.1:0-2266 GCF_009761245.1 Sapajus apella | reverse complement strand
CTTTTTGGAGAAACGTGTTTCTAACTCGCAGTATCTAAACATAGATGCAACTTGCGAAGGTGAGCGAATACACAGTGGAGCAGTTTGAAAGATACGTTTCTCGTGTGATTTAGATGCGATCTTAAAGGTAATTCTTAAGAGTCTGTATATGGCTGGAAATATCTCTTTCCAGATTCTCCAAAGAAAGGGTTAGTGAACTGCTACTTTCACACAATTGTTTAACTCTGTAAGTTTAATATACGCCTTTACAATCATTCTGCTACATTGCTCCGTTTTTGTTTTAGAGCCAGACATTTCTCATTAAACCCTATACTCCCATTGATAAAGGAATATCCAAACGCAGCTTTTTGGAGAAACGTGTTTCTAACTAGCAGAATCTAAACATAGATGCAACTTCCCAAGGTGAACGAACACACAGTGGAGCAGTTTGAAAGAGACGTTTCTCCTATGATTATGTTGCGATCTTAAAGCTAATGCTTAAGAGTGTCTATATGGCTGGAATTATCTCTTTCCAGATTCTCCAAAGAAAGGGTTAGTGAACTGCTACATTCACGCAATTGTTTAACTCTGTAAGTTTAATATACACTTTGACAATCATTCTGCTACATAGCTCCGTTTTTGTTTTAGAGACAGATATTTCTCATTATACCCTATACTCCCATTCACTCAGGAATATCCAAAAGCAGCTTTTTGAAGAAACGTGTTTCTAACTCGCAGAATCTAAACATAGACGCAACTTCCGAAGGTGAACGAACACACAGTGGAGCAGTTTGAAAGAGACGTTTCTCGTATGATTTAGATGCGATCTTACAGCTAATTCTTAAGAGTCTGTATATGGCTGGAAATATCACTTTCCAGATTCTCCAAAGAAACCGTTAGTGAACTGCTACATTCAAACAATTGGTTAACTCTGTAAGTTTAATATACACCTTGACAATCATTCTGCTACATAGCTTCGTTTTTGTTTTAGAGCCAGATATTTCTCATTAAACCGTATACTCCCATTCACTCTGGAATATCCAAACCCAGCTTTTTGGACAAACGTGTTTCTAACTCGGAGGATC
This sequence comes from Sapajus apella, assembly GCF_009761245.1. Lineage (NCBI taxonomy): Eukaryota > Metazoa > Chordata > Mammalia > Primates > Cebidae > Sapajus > Sapajus apella. The sequence continues at coordinate 1,202 of NW_022446895.1, read as the reverse complement.
TAAACATAGATGCAAATTGCGAAGGTGAGCGAATACTCAGTGGAGCAGTTTGAAAGATACGTTTCTCGTATGATTTAGATGCGATCTTAAAGCTAATTCTTAAGAATTTCTATATCGCTGGAAATATCTCCTGCCAGATTCTCCAAAGAAAGTGTTAGTGAACTGCTACATTCACACAATTGTTTACCTCTGTAAGTTTAATAAACACTTGACAATCATTCTGCTACATAGCTCCGTTTTTGTTTTAGAGCCAGATGTTTCTCATTAAACGCTATACTCCCATTCACTCAAGAATATCCAAACGCAGTTTTTGGAGAAAGGTGTTTCTAACTCGCAGAATCTAAACATAGATGCAACTTCCGAAGGTGAACGAGCACACAGTGGAGCAGTTTGAAAGAGACTTTTCTCGTATGATTTAGATGCGATGTTATAGCTAATTCTGAAGAGTCTGTATATGGCTGGATATATCTCTTTCCAGATTCTCCAAATAAAGTGTTAGTGAACTACTACATTCAGAAAATTGTTTAACTCTGTAAGTTTAATATACACTTTGACAATCATTTTGTTACATAGCACCGTTTTTGTTTTAGAGCCAGATATTTCTCATTAAACCCTATACTCCCATTCAATCAGGAATATCCAATCCCAGCTTTTTGGAGAAACGTGTTTCTAACTCGCAGGATCTAAATATAGATGCAACTTGCGAAGGTGAGCGAATACACAGTGGAGCAGTTTGAAAGATACGTTTCTCGTGTGATTTAGATGCGATCTTAAAGCTAATTGTTAAGAGTCTGTATATTGCTGGAAATATCTCTTTCCAGATTCTGCAAAGAAAGGGTTAGTGAACCGCTACATTCACACAATTATTTACCTCTGTAAGTTTAATATACACCTTGACAATCATTCTGCTACATAGCTCCGTTTTTCTTTTAGAGCCAGATATTTCTCATTAAACCCTATAATCCCATTCACTCAGGAATATCCAAACGCAGTTTTTGGAGAAAGGTGTTTCTAACTCGCAAAATCTAAACATAGATGTAACTTCCGAAGGTGAACGAGCACAAAGTGGAGCAGTTTGAAAGAGACTTTTCTCGTATGATTTAGATGCGATCTTATAGCTTATTCTGAAGAGTCTGTATATGGCTGGAAATATCTCTTTCCAGATTCTCCAAAGAAAGGTTTAGTGAACTGCTACATTCACA
>NW_022446894.1:2165-2266 GCF_009761245.1 Sapajus apella | reverse complement strand
GCTTTGTTTCCTTGCCAACTTTCAGATGAAGGCTTTTTTTTTTTTTTTTTTCTTTGTCTCACTCCATCACCAGGCACCAGGCTGGAGTGCAGTGGCGCGAC
>NW_022446894.1:0-2065 GCF_009761245.1 Sapajus apella | reverse complement strand
CAGGCACCAGGCTGGAGTGCAGTGGCGCGACCTCAGCTCACTGCAACCTCCGCCTCCCAGGTTTAAGCAATTCTCCTGCCTCAGCCTCCCGAGTAGCTGGGATTACAGGCATGCGCCACCACGTCTAGCTAATTTTTTTGTATTTCTAGTAGAGACGGGGTTTCACCATGTTGGCCAGGATGGTTTCGATCTCTTGACCTCGTGCTCCACCCACCTCGGCCTCCCAAAGTGCTGGGATTACAGGCGTGAGCCACTGCGCCTGGCCAAAGGCTTTTTGTTTATCAAGAGTAAGTCTATGTTGTAAATTACTCTGAAAAAGAAAAAGAATAAAAGAGACCCTGTTGCCCCCAGCACCTTTTAAAAATTGTTTGTATCTGTGTGCTTCCCAATATTTCCCATATATATAAAGTCAGAACACTTGGACACTTGTGAGCCTTGTTTGATGAAACTTCCAGTTTGGAATGTTCAGGTCTGACACACAAGATGTCAGGGGGATTACACTGGGAGGCACAAAACCTACACACAGAAGGCCAAGGCAGGGACTCCTTGCGTTCTACAAGCCACATGTTCTGACAAGAAGAAAAAATCCTAACTTTTGAAAACTGCATTCTATTTTTAAAGTGCTCAAGGTGCTTTCACGGTGTCTTTTATGGGACTCCAAAATGACTCTTTGCCTGCCTCTTACCTGGCAACATTCCTGGCACATAGTAGCTGATCAGATAATGACAGGTACTTTATCTCTGCTCTTTTGTGGAGTGATAGATCCTTTGACAAGATGAATAATTTAATTACACTATAAATTTGGGGTTTCGTATAAGGTAGAACCACAGCTGAATAGAGAACTTTGATCATTCATCCATTAATTTAAGGAACTTAGTATGTATCAGGTGCTATGAAAAGCTTTAAGGATAAGATGTGAATCCTGGGAACAAATAAGTGTGCATGGATTTATGTGTGTCATATAAAACACTATGAGAGCCACGACTAAGAATCATATAATTCAATCATGAGTTTTTAATGAAATCTGATAAGCTTATAATGAAATGTAAATGAAAAAGTAAAGAAATAGAAATAGTCAAGGCATTTCAGAGGAAGCATTGCTGATATAACTTGTCTTGACAAATATTGAGACACATTAGTAAGCTCTAGGAATGAAAACAGTGTGGCGAGAACCCAGGAATAAACACTAGAGCTGAATAGAAAGCCCAGGGACAGAACCTCAATCGATGAAAGGCCTGCAGCAGATCCATGGGAAAACGGTAGATGTGCAATGAATGATTCTGGAATAATTGTCATCCAAATGGTAAAATATTTCGCCTGGGACACCTTTGTTACATTATAGGTAAAAATCCACTTCAGTAGACTTGAATACCACAAAGTTAAGGTAAAACTATTCACATTTTAAAAGAAGACATAGAGGAGGCCTTTATGGCCTTAAGCTAGAAAATAATTTATTAAACAAGATACAAAAATCACAAGCAATAAAGAAAAATGTCCAGGTGTGGTGTCTCATGCTTGTAATTCCAGTCAAGGCTGGAATTACAAAGAGGCCAAGGCAGGAGGATCACTTGAGTCTAGGAGTTCAAAACCAGCTTGGGCAATATAGCTAGACCCTGTATTCCCAAAAAGTTTTAAAATGACCAGGTGTGGTGGCATGTGCCTATAGTCTCAGCTATTCAGCAGTCTGGAGTTGGAGGTTGACTTGAGCAAAGGAGGTCAAAGCTTCAGAGAGCTATGATTGCACCACTGCACTCAAGCCTGGGCCTGGGTGACAGAGCAAGATCCTCTCTCTAAAGTAAAATAAAGAAAGAGAAATAAATAGACAATATTATCTACATTAAACTTAAAAACTTTGACTTAGCAAAGAAACTACAGAGAGTGTTAAGGCAAGCCAAAGCTAGGGGAAAACATTTGCTATATATAAAATTAATTATTTACTTCTTAGAATAGATAACAAACTTCAAATCAGTAAGAACGAAACAAAAAATTCAATAGAAAGAAATGAGCAACACAGACTTTACTCAATATAAAATAAGCTATAAATCAACAATCAACATATAATAAG
>NW_022446893.1:2165-2266 GCF_009761245.1 Sapajus apella | reverse complement strand
GCTTTGTTTCCTTGCCAACTTTCAGATGAAGGCTTTTTTTTTTTTTTTTTTCTTTGTCTCACTCCATCACCAGGCACCAGGCTGGAGTGCAGTGGCGCGAC
>NW_022446893.1:0-2065 GCF_009761245.1 Sapajus apella | reverse complement strand
CAGGCACCAGGCTGGAGTGCAGTGGCGCGACCTCAGCTCACTGCAACCTCCGCCTCCCAGGTTTAAGCAATTCTCCTGCCTCAGCCTCCCGAGTAGCTGGGATTACAGGCATGCGCCACCACGTCTAGCTAATTTTTTTGTATTTCTAGTAGAGACGGGGTTTCACCATGTTGGCCAGGATGGTTTCGATCTCTTGACCTCGTGCTCCACCCACCTCGGCCTCCCAAAGTGCTGGGATTACAGGCGTGAGCCACTGCGCCTGGCCAAAGGCTTTTTGTTTATCAAGAGTAAGTCTATGTTGTAAATTACTCTGAAAAAGAAAAAGAATAAAAGAGACCCTGTTGCCCCCAGCACCTTTTAAAAATTGTTTGTATCTGTGTGCTTCCCAATATTTCCCATATATATAAAGTCAGAACACTTGGACACTTGTGAGCCTTGTTTGATGAAACTTCCAGTTTGGAATGTTCAGGTCTGACACACAAGATGTCAGGGGGATTACACTGGGAGGCACAAAACCTACACACAGAAGGCCAAGGCAGGGACTCCTTGCGTTCTACAAGCCACATGTTCTGACAAGAAGAAAAAATCCTAACTTTTGAAAACTGCATTCTATTTTTAAAGTGCTCAAGGTGCTTTCACGGTGTCTTTTATGGGACTCCAAAATGACTCTTTGCCTGCCTCTTACCTGGCAACATTCCTGGCACATAGTAGCTGATCAGATAATGACAGGTACTTTATCTCTGCTCTTTTGTGGAGTGATAGATCCTTTGACAAGATGAATAATTTAATTACACTATAAATTTGGGGTTTCGTATAAGGTAGAACCACAGCTGAATAGAGAACTTTGATCATTCATCCATTAATTTAAGGAACTTAGTATGTATCAGGTGCTATGAAAAGCTTTAAGGATAAGATGTGAATCCTGGGAACAAATAAGTGTGCATGGATTTATGTGTGTCATATAAAACACTATGAGAGCCACGACTAAGAATCATATAATTCAATCATGAGTTTTTAATGAAATCTGATAAGCTTATAATGAAATGTAAATGAAAAAGTAAAGAAATAGAAATAGTCAAGGCATTTCAGAGGAAGCATTGCTGATATAACTTGTCTTGACAAATATTGAGACACATTAGTAAGCTCTAGGAATGAAAACAGTGTGGCGAGAACCCAGGAATAAACACTAGAGCTGAATAGAAAGCCCAGGGACAGAACCTCAATCGATGAAAGGCCTGCAGCAGATCCATGGGAAAACGGTAGATGTGCAATGAATGATTCTGGAATAATTGTCATCCAAATGGTAAAATATTTCGCCTGGGACACCTTTGTTACATTATAGGTAAAAATCCACTTCAGTAGACTTGAATACCACAAAGTTAAGGTAAAACTATTCACATTTTAAAAGAAGACATAGAGGAGGCCTTTATGGCCTTAAGCTAGAAAATAATTTATTAAACAAGATACAAAAATCACAAGCAATAAAGAAAAATGTCCAGGTGTGGTGTCTCATGCTTGTAATTCCAGTCAAGGCTGGAATTACAAAGAGGCCAAGGCAGGAGGATCACTTGAGTCTAGGAGTTCAAAACCAGCTTGGGCAATATAGCTAGACCCTGTATTCCCAAAAAGTTTTAAAATGACCAGGTGTGGTGGCATGTGCCTATAGTCTCAGCTATTCAGCAGTCTGGAGTTGGAGGTTGACTTGAGCAAAGGAGGTCAAAGCTTCAGAGAGCTATGATTGCACCACTGCACTCAAGCCTGGGCCTGGGTGACAGAGCAAGATCCTCTCTCTAAAGTAAAATAAAGAAAGAGAAATAAATAGACAATATTATCTACATTAAACTTAAAAACTTTGACTTAGCAAAGAAACTACAGAGAGTGTTAAGGCAAGCCAAAGCTAGGGGAAAACATTTGCTATATATAAAATTAATTATTTACTTCTTAGAATAGATAACAAACTTCAAATCAGTAAGAACGAAACAAAAAATTCAATAGAAAGAAATGAGCAACACAGACTTTACTCAATATAAAATAAGCTATAAATCAACAATCAACATATAATAAG
>NW_022446892.1:0-2267 GCF_009761245.1 Sapajus apella | reverse complement strand
CCTCCTCTAGCTGCTGACTGGGCCATAGGTGACGCATGCACTGTTTCCTCGGTTGCCAGGGCAATGCATCTTTGACCTCTGATGGATGAATGGGCACGCCTTACACATTTGCAAGGAACTGGCTTGGGCAGGCACCTGCTGGCAACCTCCAGGGGCAAAGGATCCTGGAGGAAGATGTGCCAACGCCAATGACCCGAGAGGAACAGGGGAGCCCAAATGCTGGGGATCCCGCCCCAGATGCCTAGAGATTCTCATCTCTTGTTGATGGTTTAGGGTGCTGGGCTCCAGGGAGATGCACTTATTGGCAGAGCAGCAGCCCCTGTTTTCCCGTGTCAAGCTCTGGAAAGTCAGGATGTGTCCAGGATGGGGACCCGGCACACAGAGGGTGAGCTGCTGGGGAGCAGGGTTCGTGACCTGGCAGCTGGGGCAGGGGGTGACAGCTTTGGGATCCGTGCTTGTCTGTCCTTTTGCCCTTACCCTGGGAACACTGGAGGGGAGCGTGGCTAACAGAAGTGCAAGGACCACCCAGAGTCTGCTGGGGTGGCGGCCAGGGCAGGCAGGCACCCTGTGACCCTGCACTCCCACCTCTGGGCTATTTTACCAAGGAAACCCAAAACTCAGCTTCTCACAAAACCTGCATGTGAATGCTTTCGCTGCTTCCTTCTCCTCTCCTAGATGAGGACTGAGGAGGTGATCCGGCTTTCCTTGAGTGTGTCCTTGTTCTCACTGTTTTTGACCTGTTCTTCTGGGAATAATACTAAGTATGTCAATCATTTCACCAGCTAATTAGAGTTAATATTTCACCAGTGATAGAAAATATAGAAGCTTTGCAGCCATCTATATTGTGTTCCCTTCCTTGCTTTATATTACAGTTGTCGTACATATTAATCTTTATACAAATAAAATACCATGGCCTGAGAAGGTGGAATACGTCTTGCATTCTAAAGTCACACATCCGTGTAGGAAGCGGTGGCTCATGCTTGTGATCCCAGCACTTTGGGCATCCAGGGCCAGCGAATTGCTGGAGCCCAGGTATTTGACACTAGCCTGGGCAACATAGGGAGGTCTTGCCTCTAAGAAACCTTAGCTGGGTATGGTGGTGTGCCCCTTTGGTCCCAGCTACCCAGGAGGCTGAGGGGGAAGGCTCACCCGAGCCCCAGAGGTCCAGACTGCAGTGAGCTGTGATCATGCCAGTGTCCTTCCAACCTGGGCAACACAGGGAGACCCTGACCCAATAAACAAACAAACCAAAAAAAAAAAAAAAAAAAAACCAGAAGTGTCTTGAGAAATTCATAATTATTCTAAGAATTTCTAACATTTTTTATTATGAAAAATGTCATTTTTTCCCATAACTGAATGTCAGTGATAGAAAGCATGCAACTGCTGATTGGATGTACTCATTTTAATTCTGGCGGCGTTGTCACACCTGTATTCTAGCATTTTATTCTTATTTTTGTGCTTGTGACTTTGAAACAAACTAGAACAATAATGGTAATGAGACCCCTTCCTTTCCAGTCTGTAGATGTGATTTTCCACCTCTGGCTGCACCTGCATGCAGTTCACTGTTGTCTACAGGTGGCAGTGTGCGTCCTGGCGGGAATGCGCAGTGACACAGCCCATCTCGAAAGGGATCTTTAGCTCTTTACAAAGTTGAACATAAACTCTTCATTGACTCTAGCAATTATACCCCTGGAAATCCTCCCAGAAGAAATAAAAACATATGTTCACAAAAGACTTGTACATAAATCTTCTCAGAACAATTATTCGTAATAGACAACAAACAGAAACAGCTCAAGTGTCCATCAGCTGGTGAATGGATAAAGAAAATGTGGGGCATCTGTGCCGTGGAGAACTACGCAGCCATAAAAAGAAGAAAAGAAAAAGAAAATCCCTCCAGATGCACGCTAGGTGATGAGGGAATCTCACACACGTTATGCTGAGGGAATGAAGGGGTTCAAGACTGTGTATTGCATGATTCCATTGATATGAAATGTCTGGAAAAGGCACATTTATGAAGACAAGAAAAGCACTGGAGATTTTTCTCAGTCAGCAACCTGTGCTCAATGCAGCAAGCTGCAGGATTTGCCGGGTCCTTAGTCACTCGGCGTAGAGTCAACACAAAGCCACGGTGCTGCAGTTGTGAGGCTCAGACTTTCATCCACAACATGAGGTTACACAATGAGGTACATGAGAATCTAGCACCTTGCCCTCCCTCCTCCACCCCCAACACACACACACACACACACACACACACACACACACACACA
>NW_022446891.1:0-2268 GCF_009761245.1 Sapajus apella | reverse complement strand
CCATCCATGCTGCCAAGGAAGAGACACCTTTCCCTAATTCACACGTCCATTCTCCCTCCTTCTAATCCAATGCTGGCTCCTCCTCAAGCCCACACGTTATTAAGTAGAACGAAATGACTCATGGCTCTCCAGTGAAAGCATGGTCGAGGCTGCGCGGATTCAAAACCACAGCCCAGTCAGACGAAGACCATGCTTGCATATGAAATATGATTCATTCGATAAGACATGGCTCATGATGACAAGGAGCACACCCCAAGGGTGGAGCTCTGCTCCGTAGCAAGCCTACCTGTGTGTCTGGACACCTCCCAAAGTGCTTCACGCCCTCATTGCACCCTCAGAGGCAGACAAGAGGACTCCAAAGGACTCATGTGTCTCCCATGCTGTCTGAAAACGACTCCCATTTCTCCTGGGGACCAAAAGTCACAAGAAAAGTAGCTTTTTATTGGGAGAGCACACAGCTTTTTGAAAATACACAGCTAAAACGGTCCCTGCTTTAAGTGCTTTTGCACTTAAAGCAGGGACCGTTTTAGCTGTGTATTCTGAAAAACTGGTCTAGCACTTCAAGCTCGGACAGCTTTAGCTGTGTATTTTCAAAAAGTGATCTCTCGGTGCCATAGCTAATGAAGTCAAAATGAGGGATCTGTGTCCCCTTGAGTTGAGCATTCTTTTGGTCATAAAGGATTCCGTTCTGTTGCAATTCTTTAGAACGGATTCTCATTCTTGTCAATCCACTGTCAATTTTCTCTGCTCATTTCTAGGAGAGGTAACAGAGTTCATCCAAAAGCATAGGTGTATGAAAGTCCAGATTGACAAGTAGACTCCACAAACCAGGCACCGAGCTGGAAAAGGGATCGTTTCCCAGTGGGCCTTCAGGCCCACAGCAATCCCTGTGCAGAAATCGAGAAACAGAGACAGAAAGTCACCCGCCTAAGGCTTGTCACTTGAAAGTGAGTGGCTGACTGACTGGCACAGGGCTGGAAATCAAATCCAAATCTTCGGACCTCTAATGGCACAGGGTGCATGCACTGCCTCCCCCAGGTCCAATGTGACAGTTCAATGGCTTCACAAGAGCTTTAACGGATTGAAGTCAACATCAAAAGACATTAGATGCCATCGGCACCGTCTTCGGTCCCTTGTCTCTAATGAGAATGTGCCCGGTTCCAATTGGAACATTGGCTCTAACCCGAGATATCTTGCCTTTCTACCTGAAACTCTTGAAAAGGCTTGATTCACTTAGGAGCTCCTGCTACAAAGTAAGAGTCAAGAGCCCTCTTGAGCAAAGCTCAGCAGGCCTCAGTGGCACATGGGAAATGAGCTGGTGTCCATCACCACGCTCTCGCCAATCATCAACATCAATGTCTTCAAACCTACATGTATTGCGTTTTCAGGAGGGCTGGGGGTTATCCAAGGTTCTGAGTAACATGCTACCAGAGGAAAAAGCGTCTGCTGCTCAGGTCTGGAGACACAAACACTGACACACCCACACCCACCCACACACACCCACACCCACACCCTCCCACACCCACAAACACGCACACGCACACGCACACGCACAGGCATCCCACACAACGGGTCGTGTCCAGCCAAATACTGAGTAGTATGAGGTGGGCTTTGAACCCATCCATGCTGCCAAGGAAGAGACACCTTTCCCTAATTCACACGTCCATTCTCCCTCCTTCTAATCCAATGCTGGCTCCTCCTCAAGCCCACACGTTATTAAGTAGAACGAAATGACTCATGGCTCTCCAGTGAAAGCATGGTCGAGGCTGCGCGGATTCAAAACCACAGCCCAGTCAGACGAAGACCATGCTTGCATATGAAATATGATTCATTCGATAAGACATGGCTCATGATGACAAGGAGCACACCCCAAGGGTGGAGCTCTGCTCCGTAGCAAGCCTACCTGTGTGTCTGGACACCTCCCAAAGTGCTTCACGCCCTCATTGCACCCTCAGAGGCAGACAAGAGGACTCCAAAGGACTCATGTGTCTCCCATGCTGTCTGAAAACGACTCCCATTTCTCCTGGGGACCAAAAGTCACAAGAAAAGTAGCTTTTTATTGGGAGAGCACACAGCTTTTTGAAAATACACAGCTAAAACGGTCCCTGCTTTAAGTGCTTTTGCACTTAAAGCAGGGACCGTTTTAGCTGTGTATTCTGAAAAACTGGTCTAGCACTTCAAGCTCGGACAGCTTTAGCTGTGTATTTTCAAAAAGTGATCTCTCGGTGCCATAGCTAATGAAGTCAAAATGAGGGATCTGTGTCCCCT
>NW_022446890.1:0-2269 GCF_009761245.1 Sapajus apella | reverse complement strand
GTGAAACTCTGGTTGAGTCCTGGTTTCCACAAAGGCCATACTCTTGCCTGGTAACATAGCAAGAGTTCCACTGAAGTTCAAATTACACCTGCTATGTTAGCACTTTGTGTGTTTTTTTATTATTTAAATTTTTTTTGTAGACTTAGGGGTATGTGTAAAAGTTTGTTATATGGATATATCATGTAATAGTGGGTTTTGGGCTTCTAGTGTACCTATACTGACCACTGTACCGAGTAGATAATTTTGAACCTAATCATGCCCTAATCTTCCCACTTTTGGAGTCTCCAGTGTTTATTGTTTTCATCTTTATTCTCATGTGTACCTATTGTTTAGCTCCCATTTACAAATAAGAACATGTGGTATTTGATTTTCTTTTTCTGAGTTATTTTACTAAGAATATTAGCCTTCTGCAGAAAGGCTATTGCTGAAAAAGACATAATTTTATTGTGTTTTATGATAAAATCAAACTCTATGATATATATATATATATAGCATATTTACTTTATCCAATCAACTCTGGATGGACACTTAGGTTGATTCCATGACTTTGCTGTTATGAATAGTCCTGTGATAAACATAGACACAGGTGTCTTTTTAATATAATGATTTTCTTTCTCTTTAGTTAGATACCCAGTAGTGGGAATGCTGTGTTGAATGGTCATATTATTTTTGGTCCTTTGAAAAATCTTTATACTGTTTTCCACAGGGACAGAAATAATTTACATTCCCACTAGTAGTGTATAGATCTACCCTTTTCTCCACAGCCTTGCCAAAATCTGGTGCTTTTGACTTTTTAACAATAACCATACTAACTGGTGTAGGATGATGTCTCATTGGAGTTTTCATTTGTATTTCCCTGTTGATAAGTCACAGTAATATTGAGCATTTTTTCATACAGTTGTTGGCTGCTTGTATATCTTCTCTTGAGATGCTATAGAAATGCTGTTGATTTTGAGAAATATCTGTTCAAGTCCTCTGCTTACTTTTTATTGGAGTCATTTGCTTTTATTTTATTGATGTGTTTGAATTCCTTGTAGATTCTAGATATTGGTCCTGTGGTGGAGGTATAATTTACAAATGTTTCTCTCATTCTTTAGGGTGCCTGTTTACTCTGCTAGTTATTTATTTTGCTGTACAGAAGCTTTTTAGCTTAATTAAGTTCAATTTATCTAATTTTGTTTCTGTTGCATTTGCTTTTGTGTTAGTCAAAAAATATTTCTTTAGGACAATGTCCAGAAGAATTTTGCTTAGGTTTTCTTCTAGGACTTTTATATTTTCCCATCTTGCATTTAAGTACTTTATCCATATTGAGTTAATTTTTTGTATGTGATGTGAAGTAGAGGTCCAGTTTTATTCTTCTGCATATAGCTGCCAATTTTTCCAGCACCACTTATTGAATACAGTATCCTTTCCTAATTGTTTATCTTTTTCAGCTTTGTCAAAGATCCATTAGTTGTAGGTATATGGCTTCCAAGTTGTAAAAGAGAAAGTTGAATTATCTCTGATCACTGAAGAAATAACTTTAGAAAACTGAAACTACTCCTCCAGAAGACTCCTAGGCATGGCTTCAGTCAAGTTTAAGGATATAAAACCAATGCATAAAAATCAATATCATTTCTGTACACCACTAACAGTCAAGTAGGGAAATGAAATATTTCAGGAACTCAATCTCATTTACAATAGCCACAAACTAAGTATATACCTAAGAATACATTTATCCAAGTAAGCAAAAGACCTTTACAAGAAGAACAACAGAATATTGATTAAATAATTCATAGATGACACAAACAAATGGAAAACATCCCATTCTCATGGACTGAAAGAATCAATATTCATAAAATTACCCAATTGCCCAAAACTATATGCAGATATAACACAATTCTAATCAAACTATCAATGCCATTCTTCACAGAATTAAAGAAAAAAATCCTGAAGTTTAGGAGACATCAAAAAAGAGCCTGGATAGCCACAGCATTCTTAAAAAAAAGGAACAAAGCCAGTGGAATCACGTTACCTGACTCCAAATTATACTATAAGGCTATAGTCACTAAAACAGTATGGTAGTGGTATACAAATAGACACATTGATCAATGGAACAGAAGAGAAAAACCTGACATATTTAAGCACTTCGAGCTCTTTGGAACAAGGAATCAGTGGGTAAGAAATTACCATTTTGGCAAGCTCCGTAGGAGGAGGCTGCTCTTTTTACCGAGTTTCACAGAAGGATTCAGATATTTTCACACAATGGAGGTCAGGATAGAATCCCAGC
>NW_022446889.1:0-2269 GCF_009761245.1 Sapajus apella | reverse complement strand
CGTGCCTGTAATCCCAGCTACTCAGGAGGCTGAGGCAGGAGAATTGCCTGAACCCAGGAGGCGGAGGTTGCGGTGAGCCGAGATCGCGCCATTGCACTCCAGCCTGGGTAACATGAGTGAAACTCCGTCTCAAAAAAAAAAAAAAGAAATAGAAAAAGGTTACAATATAAATCTATCAAACAAAATTCGTTTTTGTTATATTCAAGTAATTCCTATGTATTCAAATTTAGACCAAATCAAGACAACAATCCAATACACAGATTATTATCTAGCTCAAGGAGCAAAAAAGCCTAAACATAAAAGTCTTGTCAATACAGACTACATATACACAAATCTCAAGTTTTAATGTAACATGAGCAAGTCACAAGTATATGTGTTAGTGTTCTTTCTCCAAATTTCTAATAGTAAATGTTTTATATTTAGTAAAAGCATGTAGAATGTATAAAACCTTCAACCAGGCCAGGCGTAGTGGCGCATACTCGTAATGCAAGCACTTTGGAGGCCAAGGCAGGCAGATCACCTGAGGTCGGGAGTTCAAGACCAGCCTGACCAACATGGTGAAATCCCGTCTTTAAAAAAAAAAAACCTTCAACCACGTGTAACATAGACCAAGAAGTGTAAAATCAAGTAGAATGTGAGGTTTTTATATGTGAAGATGTGCATTTCAGAAAGAACCCAACATGAAGTAAATCCATTAACAAGCATATTGCAAAGGTGGTCACTCACTAAAATGCTTATCATTTGCAATTGTATACAGAGAACAAACTGCCCAGAAATTAAGTATTATAGTAACCAACCTTAAAGGACAAATAACTTATTTGGGGAGTTAAAATAGCGGAGGTTGATGTAAATTAAATAACACATGAGTGAAAAAATATCCTCTATACATAAAAAAAAAAAGGGATTTGGGTATAAAAATAAAAAAAGAAAATATATACAATATACAATATACAATAGCAAGAGCTGAGAAAACTGAATACTGTGAAAAAGATTTATTAGTCTGTACTAGTTGGTTTTGATAAACTATTGGTTACTTGTTACAGTAAATTGTCAAGATTTTCATTGTGAAAGTATTTTCCCTCACACATCAGAATCTGGAAGCAATATGCCTTTTTTAACCCAACCCCTCAAAACACAGAAAGAGGTTTTTGAATATCAACTAGCCATTATGGAAGCCATAAGATACAGATATTCATCAACATTACACAAGCTACAATTGAGGTGCCTGGACAAACACTATCAACATTTATGAAAAAAAGATAGGCTGGGCTTGGTGGCTCACACCTGTAATCCAAGCACTTTGGAGGCCAAGGCGGGTGGATCACCTGAGGTCAGGAGTTCAAGACCAGCCTGACCAACATGGTGAAACCCCCTCTTAAAAAAAAAAAAAAAGAAAGATTTTTTTTTTTTTTTGAGACGGAGTTTCACTCTTGTTACCCAGGCTGGGGTGCAATGGCATGATCTCGGCTCACCGCAACCTCCGCCTCCTGGGTTCAGGCAATTCTCCTGCCTCAACCTCCTGAATAGCTGGGATTACAGGCACGTACCACCATGCCCAGCTAATGTTTTGTAGTTTTAATACACACAGGGTTTCACCATGTTAACCAGGGTGATCTCGATCTCTTGACCTCGTAATCCACCCGCCTCGGCCTCCCAAAGTGCTGGGATTACAGGCTTGAGCCACCGCACCTGGCTGTTTTTTTTTTTAAAGATGGGGTTTCACCATGTTGGCCTGGCTGGCCTAGAACTCCTGACCTGGTGATCCACCCGCCTCAGCCTCCCAAAGTGCTGAGATTACAGGCATGAGCCACTGCGCCCCACCAAGATGTTGGTTTTAAAACTGGTTAGTACTTGAAATTACAATAAACACACCATTCATTTCCTCCTGAAATCCAAATGGGCAAAAACCTTATTGTCATTCTGCCAAACACCGTATAACTAAAAATTCTGCACAGAGTCATGACTCTAAGGTACATATCACAGGATTAAAACTACAGTTAAGCAACTGAGCTAATCATTGAAGTAAATTAAAAATACCAAGTTTCAGGCCGGGCGCGGTGGCTCAAGCCTGTAATCCCAGCACTTTGGGAGGCCGAGGCGGGTGGATCACCAGGTCAAGAGATCGAGACCATCCTGGTCAACATGGTGAAACCCCGTCTCTACTAAAAATACAAAAAATTAGCTGGGCATGGTGGTGCGTGCCTGTAATCCCACCTACTCAGGAGGCTGAGGCAGGAGAATTGCCTGAACCCAGGAGGCGGAGGTTGTG
>NW_022446888.1:0-2270 GCF_009761245.1 Sapajus apella | reverse complement strand
CATATGCTGGGCACTGAATTAAATGCCACACATACACATCTTTCTTACATATGCACAGGCAATTTTGAAGGAGATATGCTCCTCCTTTTCATATATGACAACATATTTGGTGGCAAATAACATTGCCAAAGTCACACACCTATTAAGTAAGAAAGCTAGGAATTAAACCCAGTCTGTGTGAATCCAAAGCCTAGCTCTTTTATCTTATTGCCCACCTACACTTTGCCTTCATTAAAGGAAAAGTGTACCCACTTAAAACTATCTCTACTCCCTCTCTCCATACCAATTAAAAATAAGGCCAGGCACAGTGGCTCACACCTGTAATCCCAGCACTTTGGGAGGCCAAGGCAGGCGGATCACAAGGTAAAGAGATTGAGACCATCCTGACCAACATGGTGAAACCCAGTATCTACTAAGAAATACAAAAAATAGCTGGGCATGGTGGGGTGTGCCTATAATACCAGCTACTCAGGAGGCTGAGGGAGGAGAATGCTTGAACCTGGGAGGCGGAGGTTGCAGTGAGCAAAGATGGTGCCACTGCACTCCAGCCTGGTGCCTGGTGACACAGCGAGACTCTGTCTCAAAAATAAATTAAAAAATAGAAAATAAAAACATCAAAATACACTGGAATTAGAACAAAAGCTGACGAACTTACAGTATGTGAAAATAGCAATTAATTGTCTTGTAGGGATAAGTTAACATTAATATTCTTCAAAGAAAGCAATTTAAAGCAGAGTTATTCAAAAGACAAAATGATTATCAACTCCTATTTATGTTTAATATAGTACATTAGTGGAAAAGCATATAAGACATAGAGGTTAAAAACTACTAAAAAGAGTTAAGTTCAATACTGAGTCATAAAGTCAACTAAAAGTTAAAGTTCACACTTCATGAGACAAATATGAAATCCATGTAGCTAAATCATATAACCAAAAACGTCACATAATAACATCAGTCAATGTAGTAAGATGAGTCCCACTAAAACTGTTCTTTATGTCGCCCAGTCTAATTGCTTTTCTACTTAACTGATTTGTGTTGATCCTGATCACTATGTCACAGTAAGTTAATCTTATAAATGTTCATCACTTGAGTGACTGCTATCATTTTACAACACACAGATTAAAAAAAAAAAACTATACCTTCCAAATTTATCAATTGCATTTAAATTAGCTTTTTTCTTGATTAAAAATTTCATCATTTTCTCTTTTTGTCCATATACAGCAAGTGAAAGTGGCGTGAGGCCACACTGTAAAATACAAAGCAAAAATGATATTTGATTCAAAAAATTACATATTTCTCAACTGAACTGGAAACTATATAAGATCCTATAAACTTACATGCATAGAAAGTAAACAAATTGTAGTCACTTCCTTCTTACTTTTCTGAGCTTTCCCACTCACTGATCTTTCCCTCGGAGACACCCCTCTTCTGCCTCAACACATTAACTCTGATCATCTCAAAAACTCACTTTAAACACTTACTGGTTCCAGGAATCTTTCCTTCTATGCCAGCATTTGGCATGGTATTATTGGATGATAATATTTTTTTCTATCTAAACAAAGAGCTGTATCTTTTATCTTTATATTCTCAAACTCTAGGACAAATTGTTGGGTACAAAGCAAGAATTTGTAAAATATTTCTTTAGTTTCATGTTTTACCAAAAGATCAAGCTCCAATGTGCAATAAATATTGCTATTAAGTCTCATACTGCCCATTTCAACAATTTTTCCAACATTTATTCATTTAAAATCAGTTTGTATTTAAGTTTTCCAGATAACTAAATATTCAGTTCATAAGACTATTGAAACTAAATTTACAGAATTCCTATATGTATTCTTAATAACTCCATGGTTTTTAGTGTTTAAAAGTGCAATCCTGATTAAGCCAATGCTCTACAATCTTTTTATTTTTTATTTTTTATCGTACTTTGGGTTCTGGGGTACACGTGCAAATCACGCAGGATTGTTTTATAGTTACATACATGGCAAGGTGGTTTGATGCCTTCATCCCCCTATCTCCTCTATTTTGTATTTCTCCCCTCATTATGCCTCCCCACCCTCCCCGTCCCTCTGCTGTCCCTATCCTAGCTCCCCCTCAACTGACCACAGTCTGTGATGCTCCCCTCTCTGTGTCCATGTGTTCTCATTGTTCAATACCCACCTATGAGTGATAACATGTGGTGTTGGGCTTTCTGTTCCTGTGTCTGTTTGCTGAAATGATCGTTTTCAGATTCATCCAAGTCCCTATGAAGGACACGAACTCATCATTTT
>NW_022446887.1:0-2271 GCF_009761245.1 Sapajus apella | reverse complement strand
TAATGAGAAATATCTGGCTCTAAAACAAAAACGGAGCAATGTAGCACAATGATTGTCAAGGATTATATTCAACTTACAGAGTTAAACACATGTGTAAATGTAGCAATTGAGAAACACTTTCTTTCGAGAATCTGGAATTAGATATTTCCAGACATATAGAGGATCATAAGAATTAGAGGGAAGATCGCGTCTAAACCACAGGAGAAACGTCTCTTTCAAACTGCTCTGCTGTGTGTTCGTTTAGCTTAGGAAGTTGCATCTATATTTAGATTCAGCGAGTTAGAAACACGTTTCTTCTAAAACTTGCGTTTGGATATTCCTGAGTGACTGGGTGTATTGTGTGTCATGAGTAATACATGACTCTAACACAAAAACGGAGCTTTGTAGCAGAATGATTGTCAAGTTGTGTACTCAACTTACAGAGTTAAACAGATATGTGAATCCAGCAGTTCAGAAGCCCTTTCTTCTGAGAATGTGGAAAGGGATATTTCCAGCCATAAACAGGCTCATAAAAATTAGCGGTACGGTCGCGTCTAAACCACAGGAGAAACGTGTCTTTCAAACTGCTCTTCTGTGTGTTCGTTCACCTTAGGAAGTTGCATCTATAATTAGATTCAGCGAGTTAGAAACAGGTTTGTTCTAAAAGCTGCGTTTGTGTATTCCTCAGTCAATGGGGTATAGGGTGTAATGAGAAATATCTGGCTCTAAAACAACAAAAAATCTATGTAGCAGAATGACTGTCAAGGTGTATATTCAACTTACAGAGTTAAACAGATGTGTGAATGTAGCAGTTCAGTAACACTTTCTTTCGAGAGTCTGGAAAGAGATATTTCCAGCCATAAACAGGCTCATAAGAATTAGCGGTAAAATCACCTCTAAACCAGAGGAGAAACGTCTCTTTCAAACTGCTCTGCTATGTATTCGTTCACCTTAGGACGTTGCAACTATGTTTAGATTCAGGGAGTTAGAAACACGATTCTTCTAAAGCTGCGTTTGGATATTCCTGAATGAATGGGAGTATAGGGTGTAATGAGAAATATCTGGCTCTAATACAAAAACGGAGCAATGTAGCGCAATGATTGTCAAGGTGTATACTCAACTTACAGAGTTAAATAGACCTGTGAATGTAGCAGTTCAGTTACCCTTTATTGGGAGAATCTGGAAAGCAATATTTCCAGCTATATACATGCTCCTAAGAATTTCCGTTAAGATCGCACATAAACCATAGGAGAAACGTTTCTTTCAAACTGCTCTGCTGTGTGTTCCTGCACCTTAGGAAGTTACGTCTATGTTTAGATTCAGCGAGATAGACACACGATTCTTCTAAAAGCTGCGTTTGGGTATTCCTGAGTGAATGGGAGTATAGGGTGTAATGAGAAATATCTGGCTCTAAAACAAAAACGGACCTATGTAGCAGAATGATTGTCAAGGTGTATATTCAACTTACAGAGTTAAACATATATGTGAATGTAGCAGTTCAGAAGACCTTCCTTTGGAGAATGTGGAAAGAGATATTTCCAGCCATAAACAGGATCATAAGAATTAGCGGGAAGATCGCGTATAAACAACAGGAGAAACGTCTCTTTCAAAGTGCTGTGCTGTGTGTTCCTTCACCTTAGGACGTTGCTTCTGTGTTTAGATTCAGCGAGTTAGGAACACGTTTCTTCTAAAAGCTGCGTTGGGATATTCCTGAGTGAATTTGAGTATAATGTGTAAAGAGAAATATCTGGCTCTAAAACAAAAACGGAGCTATGTAGCAGAATGATTGTCAAGCTGTATATTCAACCGACAGAGTTAAACAAATGTGTGAATGTAGCAGTTCAGAAACCCTTTCTTTGGAGAATCTGGAAAGTGATATTTCCAGCCATATACAGGCTCATAAGAATTAGTGGTAAGATCGCCTCTAAACTACAGGAGAAACGTCTCTTTCAAACTGCTCTGCTGTTTTTTTGTTCACCTTAGGAAGTTGCATCTATAATTAGATTCAGCGAGTTAGAAACATGTTTCTTCTAAAAGCTGCGTTTGGCTATTCCTGAGTGAATGGGGTATAGGGTGTAATGAGAAATATCTTGCTCTAAAACAGCAAAGCAGCTATGTAGCAGAATGATTGTCAAGGTATGTTTTCAACTTACAGAGTTAAACAGATGTGTGAATGTAGCAGTTCAGAAACCCTTTCTTTCTAGAATCTGGAAAGAGGTATTTCCAGCTATAAAAAGGGTCACATGACCCCATCGTCTCAGCCCCATACCTCCTGAAACTGATAAGCAAGTT
>NW_022446886.1:1654-2271 GCF_009761245.1 Sapajus apella | reverse complement strand
AGACAGATCAACCAGACAGAAAATTAACAAGGATATCCAGGACTTGAACTCAGACCTGGACCAAGCAAACCTAATAGACATTTACAGAACTCTCCACCCCAAAGCCACAGAATATACATTCTTCTCAGCACCACATCACACCTACTCTAAAATTGACCACATAATTGGGAGTAAATCACTCCTCAGCAAATGCAAAAGAATTGGAAATCATAACAAACAGTCTGTCAGACCACCGTGCAATCAAGTTAGAATTCAGAATTCAAAAACTAACTCAGAACCGCACAGCTTCATGGAAACTGAACAACTTGCTCTTGAATGTTGACTGGATAAACAATGAAATGAAGGCAGAAATAAAAATGTTCTTCGAAACCAACGAGAATGAAGACACAACATACCAGTATCTCTGGGACACATTTAAAGCAGTCTCTAGACGAAAATATATAGCAGTAAGTGCCCACATGAGAAGCAAGGAGAGATCAAAAATTGACACCCTATCGTCAAAACTGAAAGAGTTAGAGGAGCAAGATCCAAAAAACTCAAAGTCTAGCAGAAGACAAGAAATAGCTAAGGTCAGAGCAGAACTGAAGGAGATAGAGACACAAAAAACCCTTCAAAAT
>NW_022446886.1:0-1554 GCF_009761245.1 Sapajus apella | reverse complement strand
CTCTTGAATGTTGACTGGATAAACAATGAAATGAAGGCAGAAATAAAAATGTTCTTCGAAACCAACGAGAATGAAGACACAACATACCAGTATCTCTGGGACACATTTAAAGCAGTCTCTAGACGAAAATATATAGCAGTAAGTGCCCACATGAGAAGCAAGGAGAGATCAAAAATTGACACCCTATCGTCAAAACTGAAAGAGTTAGAGGAGCAAGATCAAAAAAACTCAAAGTCTAGCAGAAGACAAGAAATAGCTAAGATCAGAGCAGAACTGAAGGAGATAGAGACACAAAAAACCCTTCAAAAAATCAATAAATCCAGGAGCTGGTTTTTTGAAAAGATCAACAAAATAGACAGACCACTAGCCAGATTAATAAAAAAGAAAAGAGAGAATAACCAAATTGATGCAATAAAAAACGATAAAGGGGATATCACCACAGATTCCACAGAAATTCAAAGCATCATCAGAGATTATTACAAACAACTCTATGCACACAAACTAATAAACCTGGAAGAAATGGATAAATTCCTGGACACTTGCCTCCTGCCAAGCCTAAACCAGGAAGAAGCCGAAACCCTGAACAGACCCATAACAAGGTCTGAAGTTGAGGCAGCAATTAAGAGCTTACCACCCAAAAAAAGCCCAGGTCCAGATGGGTTCACAGCTGAATTCTACCAGACATACAAAGAGGAGCTGGTACCATTTCTTCTGAAACTATTCCAAACAATACAAAAAGAGGGAATTCTTCCCAAATCATTTTATGACACCAACATCATCCTGATTCCAAAACCCGGCAGAGACTCAACAAGAAAAGAAAACTTCAGGCCAATATCCATGATGAACATAGATGCAAAAATCTTCAATAAAATACTGACAAGCCGATTGCAACAGCACATCAAAAAGCTTATCCACCATGATCAAGTAGGCTTCATCCCGGGGATGCAAGGCTGGTTCAACATACGCAAGTCTATAAACGTAATTCACCACATAAACAGAACCAAAGACAAAAACCACATGATTATCTCAATAGATGCAGAGAAGGCCTTTGACAAAATTCAACAGCCCTTTATGCTAAAAACACTCAATAAGCTAGGTATCAATGGAACGTATCTCAAAATAATAAAAGCTATTTATGACAAACCAACAGCCAATATCATACCGAATGGGCAAAAACTGGAAGCATTCCCCTTGAAATGTGGCACCAGACAAGGATGCCCACTCTCACCACTGCTATTCAATATAGTATTAGAAGTTCTAGCCAGAGCAATCAGGCAGGATAAAGAAATAAAGGGCATTCAAATAGGTAAGGAGGAAGTCAAATTTTCTTTATTTGCAGACGACATGATTGTATATCTAGAAGACCCCATCGTCTCAGCCCCAAACCTCCTGAAACTGATAAGCAAGTTCAGCAAAGTCTCAGGATACAAAATCAATGTGCAAAATTCACATGCATTCCTATACACAAATAACAGACTTAAAGAGAGCCAAATCAAGAACAAACTTGCATTCACAATTGCCACAAAGAGAATAAAATACCTAGGAATACAACTA
>NW_022446885.1:0-2271 GCF_009761245.1 Sapajus apella | reverse complement strand
AAAAAAGCAGAAAGCAGAATTCAAAACAGAAACAAAAGAAGAAAGCCATCTTGTCTACCACCAGATAATTTGAAAACCAGTCTATCAGCAGAAATGTTAGAGACGGAGAATTTCTCTCTCTAAGCATGCCACATGCTCTGAAAACATCTTCATGATCTTAGTAAATGGGAAATTCATGAGACAATTTTGGTGAATGGACAGATGGGGCCCATTATTTGAATTGATGGGATTGCAATCAAAATCCTCATTTGCCTATGTCCTCACCAGCTTGGCCATATCCTGAATCTATTTGTTGTGAATACTACTGGGTGGTTTTCAACTTATATTTCATCCAGATATTCAAGACCCTGATTTTAAAAACATATGTGTCCATGAGGCCCACGAACTGGGAAAACACATCTAATCAGGGAACAATGAGTGTCTTTGGAACACCCTTGCAACCTGCTCCCATCCCCCAGTTACAATATCACCAGAGAAAATCACCTTCACTAAAGGAAGTCAGGAAGGCAAGAAAGAAAACCACAAAAGAACCAGAAAACAAATAATATGGCAAGAGTAAGTCCTTACTTACCAATAATAATAATGAATGTAAGTGGATTAAATTTTCCAATCAAAAGACACAGAGTAGCTGAATGAGTGAAAAATCAATTTTACCATGTAATGATCCCTCTTAGCATTTTCTTTCTCCAAATATCTTAGGATTGTATTGTCAAGTTGGTCAAGTTATGGTGTTACAAAAAAACTTGGTCACAGAGCTCCACTGAGCATAAACAGGAGAATAAAGTCTAGCATAAACAATAAAAAAAAATGTGTCCTTGTGCATGCACATGCATGTGTGTGTCTGAAACGTCTTAGTATTACCGTGTTCCTGTGATTAAAGTCAATTGAAAACTACAGTAACTCAAACTGGGCAGGGCCAAAAACCTTCAGGAATGGCCAGAAACCTTCAGAAATGAAGATTTGGGTCACCCATTAGATAAAGAGCAACAACCAGCTTTTATTAGTTTGTTTTCACACTGCTGATAAAGACATACTCAAAACTGGGAACAACAAGAGATTAAATTGGACTTACAGTTCCACGTTGCTGAGGAGGCCTCAGAATCATGGCAGGAGGCAAAAGGCACATCTTAAATGCAGTGGTAAGAGAAAAATGAGGAAGAAGCAAAAGCAGAAACTGCTGATAAACCCATCAGATCTCATGAGACTTATTCACATCATGATAAGAGCACCCATAACCTTCCAACGAATTATTTTTCTAATTAAATTGATTAAAATTGGTTTCTAGTTATACAACCAAGAACCTTCATAAGTATTGTGAACTATTTGTTGGGAGGAGGGAATGCTAGCTTAATATCTTAAAATTTCTTTTTTTTTTATTTAGTGAAAGTATGAAAGAACAAAAGAAAATAAAGATAAATGTTTAATCTTTAATCTTGAGAAGAAGACATTTTGAATCATAGGGGAAGATAGATGTGCCAAACTACAAAAACATATACAATCTGTGTACATTATGTAAAACAATTACAACAAAAACAGCAACCCCATGAACAAAATTCAGACTTAACTAATGGCTGAGGGAAATCAATTGCAGAATAAAAACTAACTTTCATAAAATATGAGTGATATGGTTTGATGTATATCCCTGTGAAATCTCATGTTGGTTTTTAATCCCCAATGTTGGAGGAGGGGCCTGGTGGGCAGTCATTGGATCATGGGATGGATTTCTTTTGAATGGGTTAGCAACCTTCCCTCTTGGTTCTGTTCTCATGACAGTGAGTGAGTTCTCCCAAGATCTGGTTGTTTAAAAGTGTGTAACGTCCCTCTTGCTCTCTCTTGCTCCTGTTTCCTTCATCTGAGATGCCTAGCTCCCTCTTTGCCTTCCACTATGATTGGAAGCTTCCTCAAGTGTCCCCAGAAGCAGAAACTATTATGCTTCCTGTACAGCCTGCAGAACCGTGAGTCAATTAAACCTCTTTTTTAAATAAATTACCTAGTCTCAGGTATTTCTTTATAGCAATGCAAGAACAGACTAATACAATAAGTGACTTCTTGAAATATTTGAAGAAAATGTGAGCAATGAGTAGAAAAAGAATCAAAGGCCATATTGAAGTAGTTCACTAGGGACTTGGGAAAACATTCCCCAATACTTAGAAACAAAGAACTAGAAAAGTGATACAAGGGTTCAGGGCAATTCAGGAATCCTGCTGCCCAAATCAGTCTCCCTGCATATATATATATATATATATATATATATATATATATATATATATA
>NW_022446884.1:0-2272 GCF_009761245.1 Sapajus apella | reverse complement strand
CATGCTGGGAGATGCCAGGTGCAATGCACATTATGGAGGGCCCTGTGCACAGCTGGGATGGCCCAGTGGTGTCCAATGGCCCAGTCAAAAGTGGACAAAGCAGGCATTTGGATGGACCTGGGAGATCTTGCTCAAAGATTCTGATAGGACAGAGGTGAAGGAAGGGCCAGAGTGGCCGGAGAGATGGTCACAGTCTATGGGCTGGACAGAATGGAGGAAGTCAGGGAACAGGCAGGGTGTGCAGCTGGGATGCAGGGAGAGGCAGGGGCATGCTGAGAGGTCAGACCCTGTGAGGGCTCTTGGGGCGCCATGGGGGTGGGCTCAGGTGCACCCTCATTACACTGGGCAGGTCTCAGCCCAGGCTTCCTGGACCCTGGCTGGGTGATGTGGTCACTCCCTGGGGGACTGCTGTCAGGCCCCAGCCATCCACCCTGGGCAGCACTGTCCCATCTCAGGACTAGACTTCCTTAGAACCTGCAGAGGGCACAGCCTCCAGCCCAGAATGGGCAGCCGTATGCTGCAGCTCGACCTCTCCATGGGCCTGGAGCTTCCCCTGCCAGCCCTGCGCTTCCTCTTCTACCAGGCCTTACTTTTCCAGTGTCAGTCAGCAGGGAGGCCCCGTCCTTTCTTCCCTATGTGCCTCCTGGGCTGAAACTTGGGGTGGATTTGGACAGGGATGGTGCTTCCCTCAGGCCCACTTAGGGAGAGCACTGGCTCCCGGTCTGGCATAGGCCCTCAGTTCTGCCTTGGTTGCCTTAGAGTGAGATGGATTAGTCAGCACCCTGAAGGTGAAGGTCAGTGTCTCTGCTGTGCGGGAGGCTGGTCTAGGGATGGGGGACTTGGCAGGTTCTCCCAGGCCGTCAGGCCTGGGCAGCACTGTCGTGTCTCAGGACTCAGAAAGTCCAGCCCTGAGATGGAATGGTGCTGCCCAGGGTGGGTGGCTGGGGCCTGACAGCAGTTCCCCAGAAAGTGACCACATCACCCAGCAGGGGTCCAGGGAGGCTGAGACCTCCTCAGTGCACTGAGTGTGCACCTGGAGCCCACTCCACCTGACACCCCCACAGCCCTCTCAGGGTCTAACCTCCCAGGATGCACCTGCCTCTCCCTGCACCCCAGCTGCCACCCTGCCTATTCCCTGACTTCCTCCATTTTGTCCAGCACGGTGACCTGGACAGGGGGACAGCCTGTGTGCGCATTTGGTGGCAAGTAGGAGTGACACACCATCCCTGGGAGGCGCCATGGTTTCTGCCAAACCCAACCCCAGAACTCTGTCCTGGAGGGGGTTTTCCACACCAAAACCAAGAACTGCAATTGTGGCTCAGGGTGTCCTGCTAGTGCCAGGACACTGCTGGGAGGCTGGGACCTGACCAAAGCCCAGGGTGCCTGTGGCCTGAGGACAGCGTGTCTTGGAACCATAAGGCCAAGCCACATTGACCACTGGCCAGAGGGGCTCAGCCCATGTTTGTCCTTCCCTGGCTCCTTCTGGCTCAGTCTCATCAGGGCCCTGGAGCCCAAGACCCAGCATCCAAGGTCCCCTCCAGGAATCCTGGTGACTCAGCTTTATCGTGTTTCATCTGAGAGCAAAAATGTCAGATTGGATGCACAGAAAAATGGCTCCGAGTGCTTAATGACTAGAAGAAATCTAGGAGCAACAAGAAGGTAATGTGTAGAGGGTGGGACCTCCATGACTGGTGTCTGCAGAGCCAGGGGTACAGGCACCCAGTGCTATGGCCTGGCACCACCTGCCTCTCAGAGGGTGGGTGGCATACTGTCCTTACCCAGAGGACAGCAAGTCTGGTCACCACCTTTTCAACCTGTCCTGGCAAGCATCACGTTGCTAGAAGAAAAATCTCATGCCAGGGCCTGGACCACTTCTAGCTCAGGGGTTGCGATTGTCTCTTGGTGACCTAAATTTAAAAAATAGGTCCAGATCAGAGTTCCTGACACTGAGCACTCATCCACTCTTTGAATCATGGGAGGAGAGGCCTAGTTTTAGGTAAAGCTAACCTCTTTGAGGAGCCACAGAGCACAATGCTGGAAACCTCCAGAATCCTCTGACACTGATTCTCCCTGGGCACCCCTGTGGCCTGTCTCACTGAGCACTCTTTCATCTGTAGATGCCTCGGCTTCTCTACAAGGGAGTCCCCTTTCAGATGTGGGGCTCAGCATGCTCACTCTTGCTGGATGTCTAGAATGTGGAAACCAAGGACCTAAGGAAATACCAGGTACAGCCTTTCTGTACTCGTCCAGGGCAGGAAACCAAGGACCTAAG